>NW_021963372.1:0-110917 GCF_901765095.1 Microcaecilia unicolor
TATAAAGAGAGGTGTGACCAGCAGAAGAAGGGGGTGTGATGCCCCTGTATAAGTCATTGGTGAGGCCCCACCTGGAGTATTGTGTTCAGTTTTGGAGGCCGTATCTTGTTAAGGATGTAAAAAGAATTGAAGCGGTGCAAAGAAAAGCTACGAGAATGGTATGGGATTTGCGTTACAAGACGTATGGAGAGACTTGCTGAACTAAACATGTATACTCTGGAGGAAAGAGAAACAGGGGTGATATGATACAGACGTTCAAATATTGAAAGGTATTATTTCGCAAACAAATCTTTTCTGGAGATGGAAGGTGGTAGAACGAGAGGACATGAATGAGATTGAAGGGGGGCAGACTCAAGAAAAATGTCAGGAAGTTTTTTCACGGAGAGAGTAGTGGATGCTTAGAATGCCCTCCCGCGGGAGGTGGTGGAAATGAAAACGGTAACGGAATTCAAACATGCGTGGGATAAGCATAAAGGAATCCTGTGCCGAAGGAATGGATCCTCAGGAGCTTAGTCAAGATCGGGAGGCGGGGCTGGTGGTTGGGAGGCGGGGATAGGGCTGGGCAGACTTATACGGTCTGTGCCAGAGCCGGTGGTGTGAAGCGGGACTGGTGGTTGGGAGGCGGGGATAGTTTTGGACAGACTTGTACGGTCTGTGCCAGAGCCGGGGTTGGGAGGCAGGGCTGGGGAGGTGAGGATAGTGCTGGGCAGACTATACGGTCTGTGCCTGTGCCAGAGCCGGTGGTTGGGAGGTGGGGCTGGTGGTTGGGAGGCGGGGATAGTGCGGGGCAGACTTATACGGTCTGTGCCCTGAAGAGCAGAGGTACAAATCAAAGTAGGGTATACACAAAAAGCAGCAAATATGAGTTATCTGTTGGGCAGACTGGATGGACCCTGCAGGTCTTTTTCTGCTGTCATCTACTATGTTACTATGTTACCCTATTTACCATCCAGAATCCCGACTCCATCCATTCACCTCCCCCTCTGACCCTAGGTGCCCTCCAGCACATAGCTCGAGGCACCCTGGCAGTCTAGTGGATTCTTCCGGGCAAAGATCCCCACTCTTTCCTGCCCTCTGCCGAACCGATCCTCTCCTATTTGCTTTTTAAAATGGCTGCCGAGACTTTCAGGGGAGAGAAGGCATTTCCGCAAGGATCCCACAGGACCTGGGTCCATCCCTGCGGGATTCCCACAGACATGGAGGGGATTCTCCCGGTACCCGTGGGAACCCCGCTATCCCCGCTCCCATGCAGCTCTCTAGAACAGACACATATCAGGTGCTTCCTCTTCCTGTGCCAGCACAGACCCGACTGTTTATTTGAACTGAGGGGCTGTACAAAAGGGATGTGGGGAATTCTATGCAAACGCGGTACTGCGCAAGTTGTGCAGGATTCCTCCTTGAGTAAAAGATAGAACATATTATTAAGTAATACTGTAGAATATAGCACAGAACATCAAGAAAAAAATGAAGATTACAGGGGCAATTTTCCATAGAATGCAGTGCTGCAAGGTACATTCACATTTTAGTATGATATGCATGTACCTTATAGCTATTTTTCAAAGGCTAATTTGCCTCTGAAAACTGTCTATAAGCTACCAGTATACAGTGTTGTATAGTAACTAAGTAAATGTAACTAGTTCCTGTACTTTTTTTTTTTGTTACATTTGTACCCCGCGCTTTCCCACTCATGGCAGGCTCAATGCGGCTTACATGGGGCAATGGAGGGTTAAGTGACGTGCCCAGAGTCACAAGGAGCTGCCTGTGCCTGAAGTGGGAATTGAACTCAGTTCCTCAGGACCAAAGTCCACCACCCTAACCACTAGGCCACTCCTCCACTTAAGTAAAAGATTTGTTACTTTTACTTGTAAACAAGTACAGAAAAATGTGTTACTTTTACCGAAGTAATAATTTTACTTATTTGTACTACTGTTACCTAGTTACTTCTGATGCTTGTAGTTAAAAGTAAAAGTGGCAGAGAGACCTAAATGATTCCTCAGTAAACTAAATGAGACAGTAAAACCTGGAACAGGATTTTGCTATTGCAAGCATCACACAAACAGTGGATCATCTTAAAATCTGGTGTTCAGGGAATACAGCCTATGAGACAGTAGAGTTGCCTGTGCTTGTTGAACTGGTTATTAGTTACCAGCCAAACAGAACAGTGATGAATTGTGTCACTGAAGAAGATGAAGCTGGTTGCAATTCTTGGTGAACAGACAATGTCTCTATCACAACAGACTACTGGTCAACCCAAGGAAAGTTTTGCATTGGTGCAACTGTCCACTGAATTTATAGTCTGCTTGTCTGGCCTTAAGACTAAAGAGTTCAAATTAAGAGTTTCAATACATTTGACATTCTTGCATCAGCTCTTGAAGATATTCAAACAGAGTTTGCCATCAGACGAAAAATAGGACAACAACAGCAATGATTTCACCTTTGTGAAAGCCTTCTTTGTAACTGGACAGCATGACAATGATAACAAAGATGAAGAGAAGATGCAAGTGATGAATTAGCACAACTATTAATGTAGATGATAATGACAATGATGATAAAGCATTCTTTGCTATAAGCAAGTCAAGTGTTTCAGAGATTCCTTTGAGCAATACCTGCAGACCTAATTAAAAGGAATCAGTAATATTGCAGCCTGGCCTGATTTGAAGTAACTTTTTATCAGACAGAACAATTCACTTCATGATAGTGCAGTTGTTGTTGAACACCTTTTTAGCTGTGGTGGATTAATGACTCACAAGCACACTCACATGAGTGACAGTCATTTTCAAAATGTAGTTTTACTAAAAGTGAAGTAGATTGAATTGTAGAGTAATAAAATTGTTGGGATAAAAATGTCAACAATAGTTGCATTCACTGTAGTTACGGTACTTTTACTTTTTACACAAAAAATATTTATTAGGCAATAACTTTTTTACTTTCACCAAAGTAAATTTTTTTAAGTGTTTTTCATTGTACTTTTACTTAAGTATTAAAATATACATTTATTTTATTTTTAATTAAGTACTTTGACCTAGTACTTTGAACACTGCCAAAATACAAAGTGAGCATATAAATTTACAACTGTTATTTCTGCATGTGGCCCAATCACGCACACATGAAGGGCAATTCTATAAACCAGATGCTCAGTTACTATACATTATGCATGTAAATGTTTAGAATACTAGAACTTGGGTGCATAGGTGCACATATCCATGCAATTGCTAGCAGGGCACCTCTGCACTATTCTGCAAATACTGGCTTAACTCAAAAAGGAAGTATACTCATTGATGCCAGCTCTGTGGGTGCAGTGGGTGCTGAGCATCCCCAATATTGAACAACCTCCTTCAATGTGTCGAGGGATTTGTAATTTGTGCTGTGTTTAGCACCCTCAATCACTGTGTACTCAGGGATGGAGCATAAGAACATAGAAGTAGCCATACTGGGTCAGATCAACGGTCCATCTAGCCTAATATCCTGTTTTCCAAACAGTGGCCAATCTAGGTCACAAGTACCTGGCAGAAACCCAATATTAGCAACATTCCATGCTACCAATCCAAGGGCAAGCAGCTGCCTCCCCATGTCTGTCTCAATAGCAAACTATGGACTTTTCCTCCAAGAATTTGTCCAAACCTTTTTTAAACCCAGATATGATAACCGCTGTTACAACATCCTCCGGAAGAGTTCCAGAGCTTAACTGTTCATTGAGTGAAAAAATATTTCCTCCTATTTGTTTTAAAAGTATTTCCGTGTTACTTCCTTGAATGTCCCCTAGTCTTTGTACTTTTGGAACAAGTAAAAAATCAATTTACTTCTACTCATTCTATACCATTCAGGATTTTGTAGACCTCAAATATATCTCCCCTCATCCATCTCTTTTCCAAGCTAAAGATCCATTACCTCTTTAGCCTTTCCTCATACGAGAGGAGATTCATCCTTTATAATTTTGGTCACTCTTCTTTGAATCTTTTCTAATTCTGCTATATCTTTTTTGAGATACGGTGACCAGAACTGAATGCAATACTCAAGGTGCGGTCACATTATAGTATTTTCGGTCTTATTCACCATCCCTTTCCTAACAACCTGTTTGCTTTTTGGCCGCCACAGTACACTAAGCAGAAGATTTCAGCGTATTATCTACAACGATACCTACATCTTTTTCTTGAGTGCGGTGGACCCTAGCATCAGGTAACTATGATTTGATTCATAGGCGCCGACTCCGTGGGTGCTGTGGGTGCTCGAGCACCCCCAATATTTTGAAACCTGCCCTCCTTGCTTTCCTGCAGCTCAGCCAGCACTTAAAACTGATTTTACCTGAACAGCAGTGAAAGCAAAACAGGCTGGAGCTCAGCAGGCTGCCTCTCTGAGCGTCCCGCCCTCATTTGTTTACACAAGGGCGGGAGGCTGAGAGAGATAAGGAGAGAAGACAAGAGGTAGCCTGCTGTGCACTGCCCTTCAGTCAGGTAAATCAAGCAATAGATTTTAAACTAACAGGAGGTAGAAAAAAGTTTAATTTGTGTTGTCCTCTTATTTCATGAAAAAATGTGTCTTTGAAGTGAGACTAAAGTGTCCTAAGGGCTCATGTTTAGGGTTATTTTTTTCTTTTCAGTTAATGGCCATGATTTGTCTTAATATTATAATAAATTTCTCCTGCCTCCACCCCTCAAACAGACTGCAAGCACTGAGTCTTTCCCGATTAAATGGTGCTCTGTTTTATCTCTGGCTGCTGTTACAAATGTTTAAAAAGGTCAAATGTCATTTGAACCTTAAACTGCTGTGACACATACTGATGAGAAACCAAAAGGAGATTGTGCAAATTGTCTGTGGGGCCTTATTCTCTCCATGTAGTAGGCCAATGCTCGCTTGCAGTCAAAGGTGTGCAAGGTGCTCTTGCTAGGATGGGCATGAGGTCAAAGAAAGAATGTTGGCAAAACAATCTACTAATTCAGATGGAACTCTGACACAACCTTTGGCAGGAACTTAGGGTGCGTGTGGAGGACTACTCTGTTGTGATGAAACTTAGTATAAGTTGCATACTAATAAGGCTTGAAGCTCACTGACCCTACGAACTGAAGTGACAGCCACCAAGAAAATAATCTTCCAGGTCAAATACTTCAGATGGCAGGAATTCAGTGGCTCGAAAGGAGCTCACATCAGCTGGGTGAGAATGACACTGAGGTCCCATGACACAGGTGGAGGTTTGACAGTGGGCTTAGACAAAAACAAACCTCGCATGAAGTGAACAACTAGATGCTGTTAAGAGATGGGCTTACCCTCTACACGTTGATGAAAGCATTAATTGAACTGAGATGAACTCGTATTGAGTTAGTTTTAAGATCAGACTCAGAAAGATGTAGAAGGTATTCAAGCAGAGTCTGCATAGGGCAAGAAAGAGGATCTAAGGCTTTGCCCTCACACCAGATGGCAAACCTCCTCCATTTGAAAGAATAACACCTCTTGGTGGAATCTCTCCTGGAAGGAAGCAAATTCCAGGCTCTCAACATCTAGGCTGTGAGGGCCAGAGACCAAAGTCTGGGATGCAGAAGAGATCCCTCGTTCTTCATGATGAGGGTCAGAAAAAAATCCACTCTCCATATTCTTCTGAGGATAACTCCAGAAGAAGAGGGAACCAGATCTGCCGAGGCCAGTAAGGTGCAATCAAGATCATGTTACCGTGGTCTTACTTGAGTTTTAGCAATGTCCATCCCACAAGTGGAATGGAAGGATACGTATACAGAAGACCTTTCCCCCAATGAAGGAGGAAGGCATCTGAGGCTAGTTGAGGCTAGTCTGCCATGGACCTGAAAGCCTGGAATAGAACCAAGGGACTCTGGGATTCATTTGAGTGGCAAAGAGATTCACGGAAGATCTTGTGGGCAATGCCTATGTTGAGAGACCACTTGTACAGTTGCATAATCCTGCTAAGACTGTTGGCCAGACTGTTTTTTTTGCCCGCCAGATAAGTGACCTGGAAGGAACATGCCATGCCAGCGAGCCCAGTGCCACATCCAGATGGCCTCCTGACACAGAGGGCATGATCTGGTGCCTCCCTGCTTCTTCATGTAATACATGGCAACCTGATTGTCTGTTTGAATGAGCACAATTGGTAAGACAGCTGATCTCTGAAAGCCTTTAGAGTGCTCCAGATCGCCCGGAGCTCCAGAAGATTGATCTGAAAATCTGTTTCCTGGGCGGACCAAGCTCCTTGAGTGTGAAGCCCATTCACATGAGGTCTCCAAGCTGGAAGAGACGCATCCATTGTCAGTACCTTTTGCAGCTGAGGAATTTGGAATGGGAGTCCCAGAGTCAAACTGGTTCGAATGGTCCACCACAGAAGAGAGAGAACCAGCTCTGGGGATACTCAGATGACATCTTTCAGACTTCCTGTGGCTTGACACCACTGACAGGTCAGGGTCCATTAGGCTGATCTTATGTGATGACGTGTCATGGGTGTTATGCATACTGTAGATGCCAAGTAGCTCAACAACCTCAACATCTGCCAAGTAATTACCTACTGCAAGGCTCAACTTGAGAAGCCAGTGCAACTAGAGTGTCTGCTCTTGGCTCTGGGAGAAAGACTCGAACCTTCTGTGTATTGAGCAGGGCTACAATGAATTCCAGTTGCTGAGTAGGGTGAAGATGGGACTTGGGGTTGTTTAAAATGAACCCTAGTAGCTTTAACACCTGAATGGACTCCAGAGCACCATTCTCCAACATGATATTCACCATCCAATTGTCGAGATAAGAAACACACAGACTCCTAGTCTGCATAGCGACACTGCGACTACTGCTACACATTTGGTAAAACCCTGGGAGCTGACGCAAGGCCAAAAGGCAACACGGGTACTGGTAGTGATGTGTTTCCAGCCAAAATCGTAGATACTTCTAGTGAGGTGGAAGTATTGGGACTTAAAGGATGATATACTCATATGCATCCTTTAAGTCCAGAGAGCATAGCCAATTGTTTTGCTGAATCATGGGTAGAAGAGTGCCCAGGGAAAACATCCTGAACTTTTCTTTGACCAGGAATTTGTTCAGGGCCCTTAGATCTAGGATGGGACGTATCCCCCCTGTCTTCTTTGCACAAGGAAATACCTGGAACACAATCCCGGCCCTTCCTCCCCTGATGGAACGGGCTCAACCACATGGGTCTTCAGAAGGGTGGAGAGTTCCTCTGCAAGTACCTGCTTGTGCTGAAAGATGAAGTAATGAGCTCTTGGTGTACAATTTGGAGGTTTTAGACACCAATTTAGGGCATATCAGAGCTGAACTACTTGAAAACCCTCCAGTCAGAGGTTATAAGGGGAAACCTTTCGTAGAAAAACTTCAGCCTCCCAGGACCAGCAAGTATTATCTGCAGATCCATGGAGTGGCCATGGGAGCAACATTAGCACCATCTGTTGGCTACATTATACATGGCCAAATTTGAGGAAGATAATGTATTACAGCAGACTATTTCCAATATACTTCCATTTGGAAGAGGTATCTAGATGACATTTTTTGTATGGAATGAGTCAGAGGAAATCTTGGGAAAATTTATAAATTTGTTAAACCAAGTAGATGGGAATTTGATATTTGAAGCACATTGGCATATTCAAGTAATCAATTTTCTAGATATCAAGATATTCAAACTGAACAATAAATTTGCGACTACTTTATAAAAAGGAGTTGACCGAAAAGTATCTACAATTTCACAGCTTTCATCCTTATAAGCTTAAAGCTAGTTTGCCTGTCAGTCAATTTTTAAGATTACGTCGCATTTGCTACACGGATAAAGAGTTTAAAGATCAAGCTAAATATCTAATTGACAAATTTATCCAGCGAGGTTATCCAGTAAAAGTTATTCAAAAAGCATATAGAAGGCAAAATATGCACAAAGAAGGCTGTTGTTACAATACCAACGTAAACAAGAAAATGATCGGTTGATGTGTGTACTTCCATATTCAGAGATCTCTTCTCAAATCATCCAGTCTATTCATAAGCACTGGCATGTTTTACAATTGCAAGATTGTTTTCAAGTTCATCCGATGGTAGCATATACCCAAGGTCCCAACATAGGACAACTTTTGAAGTATAAGAGTGGTAAATTTTCTAGATATCAAGATATTCAAACTGAACAATAAATTTGCGACTACTTTATAAAAGGAGTTGACCGAAATAACTACAATTTCACAGCTTTCATCCTTATAAGTAGGGTGAAGATGGGACTTGGGGTTATTTAAAATGAACCCTAGTAGCTTTAACACCTGAATGGACTCCAGAGCACCATTCTCCAACATGATATTCACCATCCAATTGTCGAGATAAGGAAACACACAGACTCCTAGTCTGCATAGTGACACTGCGACCACTGCTACACATTTGGTAAAAACCCTGGGAGCTGACGCAAGGCCAAAAGGCAACACGCTCAAATCATACAGTCTATTCATAAGCACTGGCATGTTTTACAATTGCAAGATTGTTTTCAAGTTCATCCGATGGTGGCATATACCCAAGGTCCCAACATAGGACAACTTTTGAAGTATAAGAGTGGTAAATCTTGTCAGCAAAAAGGGAAAACACACGGCCCGTCTAAAACGTTGTCAAGGTGTCAATACACTGTACAAAGAGAATACTGGATAGATCTGCCAAAAAGAACAATTATCTATGCTATACACTACATGTTCTACATATAAAGCGAAGTTACTTACCTGTAGCAGGTATTCTCCGAGGACAGCAGGCTCACATATGGTGACATCCGACGGCAGCCCCAGAATCGAAAGCTTTCTAGCAACAAAGCTTGCTAGAGCCCTCGAGCGCACATGCGCGCACCGCACAGACGCGCCTTCTTCCCGCGAATGTGCCTTAGTCAAATTACAAAGCAAAGACAAGGGAAGACAGAACTCCAAAGGGAGGTGGGAGGGTTGGTGAAAACAATCAGCTTGCTGTCCTCGGAGAATATCTGCTACAGGTAAGTAGCTTCGCTTTCTCCGAGGACAAGCAGGCTGCTTTTTCTCACATATGGGTATCCTTAGTCCCCAGGCTCACTCAAACAACAACAGGGTCAATTGGGCCTCGCAACGGCGAGGACATAACATAGATTGACCTGAAAAATAACAACTAACTGAGAGTGCAGCCTGGAACAGAACAAAAATGGGTCTAGGGGGGTGGACAGATTCTGCAGCACCAACTACCCAAACCGATTGTCGCGTCGGGTATCTTGCTGAAGGCAGTAATGCGATGTGAATGTGTGGACAGATGACCAGGTCGCAGCCTTGCAAATCTCTTCAATAGTGGATGACTTCAAGTGGGCCACTGACGCTGCCATGGCTCTAACACTATGAGCCGTGACATGACCCTCAAGAGTCAGCCCAGCTTGGGCGCAAGGTAAGGAAATGCAATCTGCTAGCCAATTAGAAATGGTGCGTTTCCCGACAGCCACTCCCCTCCTGTTGGGATCAAAAGAAACAAACATTTGGGCGGACTGTCTGAATGGGCTTGTCCGCTCCAGATAGAAGGCCAATGCTCGTTTGCAGTCCAATGTGTGCAACTGGCGATCAGAAGGGCTGGTATAGGACAGGGAAAGAATGTTGGCAAGACAATTGACTGGTTCAGATGAAACTCCGACACCACCTTCAGGAAGAACTTAGGGTGTGTGGAGGACTACTCTGTTATGATGAAATTTAGTATATGGAGCATGGGCTTCCAAGGTTTGAAGCTCCTAACTTGTGATATCCCCACCTCCTCTTGTGAGAGGAGGCTCCAACCTCTAGATCCCCGGTCCCTCTTTCACTCAGGGTGAGCTGGATTTTAGTATGCAGATTATTGCAAATTAGTCTCATACTTTCGGTAAACACAGTCAGGTTCACCAACAGAATATTATTCATACAAAACTTTATTTCAGCCCCTAGGGCACACTTCCTTTAGCTCCACAATACTTTGGGGACTTCTATCCCCAGGCTTTTCAGCCTGCTTCTCTCAGTACAACATACTTTGGGGACTTCCAACCCCAGCTTTGCAGCCTGCCTCTCTCTGTACTTGGACACACAGTTCTTATACTTAAAGCTCAAGGGCCTTCTTACCCAGCCAGTTTCCTTTTTTATACACACAGTTCACCACCAGTCATAGGGCTCCACCAGTACTTTCCATGGGGATCTTTCTGCATCAGCTCCCAGATCTCTGCTTCAGCTGCTAGCACTCCTTCCCTCCCACGAAGGTGGGGTATTAAGTGGTTAATGGCTAAACAGGACCCAGCCCATAACCTGCTGCACCTGTTTCCTCCTCCAGGACTCTCCACGGTCCTAGCTACCTCCTGCTATACATCCCCTTACTGGCTCCCTTTAGTGACTCACCCAGCCCTTCTCCCAGGACATTTTAGGGGAACCGCGCCCTCTAGGGGCCTAACCAGGGTAGGACAGCCTCATACTTATCACATACCCCCACCCTTAAATAATTGCTGCTCTAACTCAGCCACCCTCTAATCCTTCTCCACTGAGGAGCAGCAATTCTTCAAAGGAGGGCCTACACATTTCCAGGCTCATCCCCGCTCTATCCATGGGCCTCACCATCCCCCATCTAGGCTCCTCATCCCCCTCTTAGCACATCACATGGCCCGGGCCCTTCCCATTCACTAGGCCTTGAGGGGCTCTCACTGCAGCGGGCCCTACCTGACCCCTTCTCCTGCAGCCCCTCCTACCCCTGGGCGCCCGACGTTACCATGATCCCTCCGAGGGGTCCCTTATCTTCCTCTTAGCACCTCACATGGCCCGGGCCCTTCCCTTTCACTGGGCGCCCGACGATACCATGATCCCTCTGAGAAAGAGGAAACCTGACGACTCCTCTCTTAGCACTTCACATGGCCCGGGCCCTTCCCTCTCACTAGAGCGCCCGACGATACCATGCTCCCACTAAGAAAGGCGCTTTGGGAGCAGGTCCCTTCTGACCCTCATTCCCTGCAAGTCCCAACACCTGGTTCTTAATGTCCATCTTTTAGATCTTCTCCATCGGCCATCGACCCAGGCAAGTGCTCTGGCCTTCCTCTCCGGCTCCTCCGGCTTCTCAGGCCTCCAGCCTTCCTGGCCGTCCGATGGGATGCAGCCTGCAATCAAAAAAAAAAACATCCAAGTGTGGCCTGTTTACTCTCCTGGCCCCCACACTGGTGCTGCACCTCCTTGTGGGTGTGTGTGTTTGTGGCCTCCTCCATCCCCTACAGCCACTCCCAACCTCCACATCTTACAAATCCACCCTCACCTTCCTCCTAGGTACCCTTTACCTGGGGTAGGTGAGCAAAGTGCTTTTGCTAGTGTTGGCCCCCTCGACGGGCTTCTGGAACACGGCCTCTGGAACCTTCAAGGACACCTCCATCTCTCTTCAGTGGGGATACACCGACTGCCTGGATCTCACCATCCTCGCTCTCCCTTGGCTTCACCTTCCACCAGTAATCTTCCACTGCCAAGGGTAGTAGGGATCCTCTGATCCTTCATCCGGTGGTTGTTCAACAGTCAGGTCCCATCTGGGGTGCCATTTGTGATATCCCCACCTCCTCTTGTGAGAGGAGGCTCCAACCTCTAGATCCCCGGTCCCTCTTTCACTCAGGTGAGCTGGATTTTAGTATGCAGATTATATGCAAATTAGTCTCATACCCCTTTCGGCTCGGGGTGACCTGCTTCTCAACAGATAAACACAGTCAGGTCTCAGCCCATAACAGGACCCAGCCCATAACCTGCTGCACCTTTTCCTCCTCCAGGACTCTCCATGGTCCTAGCTACCTTATGCTATACATCCCCTTACTGGCTCCCTTTAGTGACTCACCCAGCCCTTCTCCCAGGACATTTTAGGGGAACCGCGCCCTCTAGGGGCCTAACCAGGGTAGGACAGCCTCATACTTATCACAGACTGTACGAGCTGAAGTAACAGCCACCAAGAAAATGACCTTCCAGGTCAAGTACTTCAGATGGCAGGAATTCATGGCTCAAAAGGCGCTTTCATCAGCTGGGTGAGAACGACGTTGAGATCCCATGACACTGGTGGAGGTCTGACAGGGGACTTTGACAAAAGCAAACCTCTCATGAAGCGAACAACTAAAGGCTGTCCAGAGATAGGCTTACCCTCTACATGATAATGGAAAGCACTAATTGCACTAAGATGAACTCTTACGGGGATGGTCTTAAGACCAGACTCTGACAAGTGCAGAAGGTATTCAAGCAGGGTCTGTGTAGGACAAGAGCAAGGATCTAGGGCCTTGCTGTCACACCAGACAACAAACCTCCTCCATTTAAAAGAGTAACTCTTTTTAGTGGAATCTTCCTGGAAGCAAGCAGGAGACTCGGGAGACACCCTCCAACAGACCCAAGGAGGCAAAGTCTACGCTCTCAACCATCCAGGCCGTGAGAGCCAGGGACTGGAGGTTGGGATGCAGAAGCACCCCCCTCGTTCTGAGAAATGAGGGTTGGAAAACCACTCCAAGCTCCACGGTTCTTCGGAGGACAACTCCAGAAGTAGAGGGAACCAGATCGTACGAGGCCAAAAGGGAGCGATCAGAATCATGGTCCCGGCGATCCTGCTAGAGTTCAACAAAGTCTTCCCTACCAAGGGTAGGTGAGGATACGCATACAGGAGGCCCTTCCCCCAATAAAGGAGAAAGGCATCTGACACTAGTCTGCCATAGGCCTGACGTCTGGAACAGAACTGAGGGACCTTGTGATTAGTCTGAGTAGCAAAAGAGATCGACCAAGGGGTGTGCCCCACGCTTGGAAGATCTGACGTACCATCTCGAGCTGAGAGACCACTCGTGAGGTTGCATTATCCTGCTCAACCTGTCGGCCAGACTGTTGTTTACGCCTGCCAGATACGTGGCTTGGAGAAACATGCCATGACGGTGAGCCCAAAGCCACATCTTGACGGCTTCCTGACACAGGGGCAAGATTCAGTGCCCTCCTGCTTGTTGATGTAATACATCGCAACCTGATTGTCTGTCTGAATTTGAATAATTTGATGGGACAGCCGATCCCTGAAAGCCTTTAGAGCATTCCAGACCGCTCGCAACTCCAGAAGATTGATCTGAAAACCGGTTCCTGGAAGGACCAATGTCCTTGAGTGTGAAGCCCATCGACATGGGCTTCCCCACCCAAGTAGAGACGCATTTTGTTGTCAGCACTTTTTGTGGCTGAGGATTTGAAAAGGGGACGTCCCAACGTCAAATGGATCGAATTGTCCACCAATGTGGGATTTGAGAAACCCTGTGGACAGCTGGATCGCGTCCTCTAGATCCCCGGCAGCCTGAAACCACTGGGAAGCTAGGGTCCATTGAGCCAAATCTCATGTGAAGACGGGCCATGGGAGTCACATGAACTGTGGAGGCCATGTGGCCAAGCAATCTCAACATCTGCCAAGCTGTGATCTGCTGAGATGCTCGGACCCGGAAACAAGAGACAGAAGGTTGTTCTGCCCTCGTCTTGGGGAGGTAGGCATGAGCAGTCTCGGGTGTCCAGCAGAACTCCTATGAATTCTAGTCTTGAACTGGAATAAGTGGGACTTTGGATAATTTATCACAAACCCTAGTACCAGGAGTTGAATAGTCATCTGCATGGACTGTAGAGCTCCTGCCTGTGAGGTGTTCTTCACCAGCCAATCGTCAAGATAGGGGAACACATGCACTCCCAATCTGCAAAGCGACGACGCTACAAACCGCCAAGGCATTTTGTAAACACTCTGGGCGCAGAGGCGAGACCAAAGGGTAGTACACAATACTGAAAATGCCGTGTCCCCAGACGGAATCGAAGATACTGCCTGTGAGCTGGTAGTATCGGGATGTGAGTATAAGCATCCTTTAAGTCCAGAGAGAATAGCCAATTGTTTTCCTGAATCATGGGAAGAAGGGTGCCCAGGGAAACCATTCTGAACTTTTCCTCGGACCAGATATTTGTTCAGGGCCCTTAGGACTAGGATGGGACGCATCCCCCCTGTTTTCTTTTGAAACAAGAAAGTACCTGGAATAGAATCCCAGCCCTTCCTGCCCCGGTGGCACGGGGCTCGACCGCATTGGTGCTGAGAAGGGCGGAGAGTTCCTCTGCAAGTACCAGCTTGTGCTGGAAGCTGAAGGACTGAGCTCCTGGTGGGCAATTTGGAGGTGTTGGATATCAAATTGAGGGTGTATCCTGAGCCGGACTATTGAAGAACCCAACGATCGGAGGTTACAAGAGGCCACCGTTGGTGAAAAAACTTTAACCTCCCCCCGACTGGTAGATATCGTCCGACACGGACACTTTTATAGCGGCTATGCTCCGCCTGGAGCCACGTCAAAAGCCCGTCCCTTGCTTTTGCTGAAAAGCTGCAGGGGCCTTTTGAGGCGCACGCTGTTGACGTGAACAGCGCGCTGGGGCTTAGCCTGAGCAGGTGTCGGGAAGGGTGGATTGTACCTACGCCTAGTAGAAGCATAGGGAGCACTCCTCCTTCCCCCATAAAAACGTCTACCTGATGAGTTAGATGCTGAAGGCGTCCGGTGGAGAGTTTGTCGAAGGCGGTGTCCCGCTGGTGGAGCTGCTCGACCACCTGTTCGACCTTCTCACCAAAAATATTATCCCCCCGGCAAGGAGCATCCACAATCCGCTGCTGAACTCTATTTTCCAGGTCAGAGGCACGCAGCCATGAGAGTCTGCGCATCACTATCCCTTGAGCAGTGGCCCTGGACGCCACATCAAAAGAGTCGTAAGCACCCCTGGACAGGAATTTTCGACACGCCTTCAGCTGCCTGACCACCTTCTGAAAAGGCTTGGCCTGCTTCGACGGGAGCTTATCGACCAAGTCCGCCAGCTGCCGCACATTGTTCCGCAAGTGGATGCTCGTGTAGAGCTGGTACGACTGAATCTTGGACACAAGCATAGCAGAATGATAGGCCTTCCTCCCAAAAGAGTCCAGAGTTCTAGACTCCCGCCCCGGAGGCGCCGAGGCGTAATCCCGAGAACTCTTGGCTCTCTTGAGAGCAGAATCCACAACGCCAGAGTGATGAGGTAACTGGGTCTTCATCAACTCTGGGTCCCCGTGGATCCTATACTGGGACTCAATCTTTTTGGGGATGGAGGGATTAGTTAATGGCTTCGCCCAGTTCGTCAGCAATGTCTGTTTCAGGACATTATGTAGAGGAACAGTGGACGATTCCTTAGGTGGCGAAGGATAGTCCAGGACCTCGAACATCTCGGCCCTGGGCTCATCCTCAGTAACCACAGGCAAGGGAATGGCCGTAGACATTTCCTGACAAAGGAAGAGAAAGACAGACTCCCAGGGGGAGAAAGATTAAAGGAGTAGGATCAGAAGGAAGACCACAAGACTCCTCATCAGAGAAATATCTTGGCTCTTCTTCTGCTTACCACGAGGCCTCCCCTTCGGTATCGGACACGAGTTCTCTGACTTCAGTCCGAAGCCGGGCCCGTCTCGACGCCGAGAAACCATGTCCTCGATGGCGATGCCAAGAAGAAGACTCCCGCACCACCGGCGACGAAGCTCCCTCCAGCGACGTCGATGGGGAGTCAACATGGGTGGCAGCCGAAGCCGATGCCGCAAGCAGTAACATAGTAACATAGTAGATGACGGCAGAAAAAGACCTGCATGGTCCATCCTGCCCAAGACAAACTCATATGTGTATACCTTACCTTGAATTTGTACCTGTCCTTTTCAGGGCACAGACCGTATAAGTCTGCCGAGCAGTATTTCCCGCCTCCCAACCACCAGTCCCGCCTCCCATCATCGGCTCTGGTACAGACGGTATAATTCTGCCCTCCCTATCCTAGCCTCCCAACCACCAACCCCTCTTCCCCCCACCTGCTCCGCCACCCAATTTCAGCTAAGCTTCTGAGGATCCATTCCTTATGCACAGGATTCCTTTATGCATATCCCACGCATGTTTGAACTCCGTTACCGTTTTAATCTCCACCACCTCCTGCGGGAGGGCATTCCAAGCGTCCACCACCCTCTACCGGCGTCGCAGTCCGCACCACGGGCGGGGAACCGACCGCCGCATCTCTCAACGGTACCGACGGCAAGCACCACCAGTACCAGAACAGATGGTCGCAGCAGCCCTTCCAGAATCCCTGGAAGGATGGCTCGGAGGCGCTCGTCTAAAGTGTCTGTCGAGCAAGGCTATGGGGTCAGTACAGGCAACAAAGTCAGAATCTGCCTGGGGTGCGGAGGCAGTACCGGGCTGTCCGGAGAACAGCGCATCGACACCTCCTATATGGAGGGTGAGCAGTCCTCCCAGCGTCGACGCTTCACGGGTGCTGAATCCTTCGGCGTCCCGGAGCTCTCGGTACCGTGACGGGAAGGTGACTGATGACGATGCTTCTTTGCCTTCGCACGAAGCACGTCACCGGTACCTCCCCGCACCGACGAGGACGTGGAATCCACACGCCTCCTCTGGGCCGGGTCCGAAAGAGGTCGGTCCTGGGGGACCTGTACTGCAAGAGCCCTCGAGGCAGGTGGAGACCTACTCGATGGCTCACTGCTGCCAGCATGAGAAGGTCTCTGGACAGCCATTACCTGCACTCCTGACGTCGATGCACTCTCCGGTGCTGACATCGATACCGTCCCCGATGATCTCGGTACCGCTACCGACGTCGACACCAAAGGACTGGGCATGGCTCGGAACAGGTGCTCCCAATGAGCAAATTTCGACGCTTGGGTCCGCTTTTTTTAAGCGAAGACACAGAGTACAAGCGTCGGGACGATGACCAGCCCCAAGACACTGAATACAAGAAGCATGTGGATCAGTGGCTGAGATTGCCCGGCTACATCGCATGCACTTCTTGAAGCTGCTGGCGATCTTCGAGGTCATGGTCGGAAAAATCGCAGCGGCGAAGTCAAAATCCACAATGGTGCCAAAAGAAGGGCACAAAAAAAAGGAAAAAACTCGTACGGGCGGCCAAAATGGCTGCTCACGACAACGAAAGGAAACTTACAGGGGAAAAACTAAGAAATAAAGGAAAAAGTTAACTTTTTTTTTCCAAAAAGAACGACAAAACACGAGAGACTTGCTCAGAAAACAATGAAAAGCGGCGAAAACCGCGAAAACGCTGTGAGGGCTCTCTCTGGGGTGCAGAACAGCTGAAAAACAGCCGCACTGAGCCGCAGAAAAAAAAGAGACTAAGGCACGTTCGCACTACGGGCGGGAAGACGGCCACGCATGCGCGGTGCATGCACGTGCGCGCGAGGGCTCTAGCAAGCTTTGTTGCTAGGAAGATTTCTGATCCTGGGGCTGCCGTCGCACGTCACCCATATGTGAGAACAAGCAACATGCTTGTCCTCGGAGAATATATATCACTCCACACAAACTGCAAAAATTTGATTCTGAGGCTTCCTCTCTATGTTGGAGACAGTACCTTCTGGCATATGTGGTTGGACTGCATTAAGATTCAGCATTTATGGGACACAGCTGGATGATTGGTAATCGTATATCTTCTACTAACTATGCTCATAATTATGAGATTGCCAAGTTACACATACAGATTGACAACACAACTCAGATTCTGGATACGTCTTTTTCTCGTTTTTACTTTTGGCAGCCCAACTGGTCCTAGCAACAGGTTGGAAGCGACCAAATCCTCCCACAGTGGTGGAATGGATTACTAAATTGCATCATATTATTGAGGGTGAGAGGTTTTGAGCAGTATTGCAGGGTCATTTGAAGCGGTGGGAGAGGCAATGGGCACCTTCAATTACATTTCTTGCCACAGATCCTACTACCTGGAGACTCTCTTTGACGTAACATGTCTTGGACTTCTCCAATGCTTTCATCAGCTGTGTTGCCACCTGTTTGCCTCAAGCAGTTAATTTCCCCCCCCCCCCATAACTTTTTATAGGGGGGGGTCCCATCATAACACTAGTTTTGATTCTTTTCCCAAGGATCTATTGATACTTTGATGAGAGGTATTTGTGTTTTTTTCCTGTTTTCCTATTGTTATAGTTTTATTGGCTGTTTCTATAAGCCTAACAGTTTGATATGGTAATGTTCTCATTGTTGTGCTGCTGCATAAAAAAACTTTAATAAAAAGTGAATTATTAAAAAAAAAAAAGCCAACAGGTGTTACTGCCAAAACACAAAATCATTTACAGTTACCACTTGATTACACATGTAACATAGTAACATAGTAGATGACGGCAGATAAAGACCTGCATGGTCCATCCAGTCTGCCCATGACAAACTCATATGTGTATACCTTACCTTGAATTTGTACCTGTCCTTTTCAGGGCACAGACCATATAAGTCTGCCCAGCAGTATTTCCCGCCTCCCAACCACCAGTCCCGCCTCCCATCACCGCCCCCGGTACAGACCGTATAAGTCTGCCCTCCCCTATCCTCGCCTCCCAACCACCACCCCCCTCTTCCCCCCAACTGCTCCGCCACCCAATCTCAGAAGCTTAGCTGAAATTGGGTGGCGGAGCAGTTGGGGGGAAGAGGGGGTGGTGGTTGGGAGGCAAGGATAGGGGAGGGCAGACTTATACGGTCTGTACCAGAGCCGGTGATGGGAGGCGGGACTGGTGGTTGGGAGGCGGGAAATACTGCTGGGCAGACTTATATGGTCTGTGCCCTGAAAAGGACAGGTACAAATTCAAGGTAAGGTATACACATATGAGTTTGTCATGGGCAGACTGGATGGACCATGCAGGTTTTTATCTGCCGTCATCTACTATGTTACTATGTTAAGTAAACAGGCCTCCTTAGAAATAATGGTAACTGCAGTAAATAGTTTGCATTATCCTGTGTTAACACACAGTGATGCAATAGTGCACTTTAGTGAATCAGCTAATAAGTGAAGACTATATTTCTTCTATTCTAAAATTAAATATCACAGAGTTTTATAAAATGCAACAATGTAGAAGCATAAATGTGTTTTGTCTATGAAAGTCCAATATGTGAAGCAAAAAGAACAGTACCATGTACTTACCTTTGTATCCTTGTTCAGTCTCCCTGAGATCAATTTTAGTAATTGGCTTGAAATCACTGTCCCATAATCTTATGCACCCATCTCTTCCACCAGTAGCAAAACCTTCCTCACAGCCATACATGCTAAATATTCCAGCCTGTTAAACAATAATTTATGTTACATTACAGTTTATTTTATAATTATGTAGGATGAAGGAAGTGTAGCTCCCAACAGCTAGTCAAGTTGGGGGGGGGGGGGGGGAGGTAACAAGATAACTATATATAACATATTCCCTAAAAGTACCTGCCCATCCAGCACTATCCCTAGTAACATACAAATGCTCTCACACAAATTAACAATGTTCTGTTCAAAGACAGTTCAACTGACTCAGTGTGTATATCGGGGGTAGAGCATGTAGAATAGATGGCCTGGGGAATAGGAACTGAGAATTTGTAGAGCAAAAGCAGGCTTAGGAAAAGAAATAATGTAAAGGAATAGACCATTTTAGTTATATGAATCGTTCTGAATATGCAAGAGCAGCTAGGCCGACTAAAAGAACCCTCCAAGCTGGCTGTGTCATGAGAGGGAGACTCTCCCTTTACCCAGTGTACTGGTCATTTTGTCTGGCAATGGTCTTGGCTCTCACATTGCAGTTCTTTTACCAAAGTGGTCCCCACTTGAAAAATGATGAAGATTACTGAGCTGGACTTACAGGGGTAAAACACTCACTCCACTTGTATTGAAATCTAACTAAAACATCACACATTGATATCTATCTATTAAAAACTTTTTATATCATTTGAATCCTGATGCACTAAAGAGTTTTTTCAATGTTGAGAATGAACAGCATGTTGCTGCTTTTCTCCTGCCTAGACATGATATATTTAGCTATAATTTGTACATATCTATGCCAATGTATATTCACATATTTAATACTTACGCTATGAGCTCCTTGGATCGTACGAACCAAATTCAACCCTTTCCAGACATAGATATCGCCATTTAAAGCACCTGAGTATGTGATGTCATCTCTTGCACATGCCAAGCAGAGGATGGTTTGAAGATCCCCAGTTTTTCCAAATATACCTCTTTTGGCAGTAAGGGCATTTCCACATAGCATCCAAAACTGAAGAACACAAATCAAACTGTAAGAGAACATTTTAAAAGTAGGCTGATCCTAAGTTTTCACAGTTTAAATTGTAACACCACTAGCTCTTCAGAATGCAGTTCATTTTGTTTTCCAGGACTTAGTTCATACAAACTTCTATTTCATGAATCTTTCTTGCAGCTTGAAAACAAATACCAGAGGCTAATATTTTCAGATACTCAACCACTCATAAGCTTCCTAAATTTTACAGAAGATAAACACCAGAGATTATGTAAATTATACTGGGGCCTATACAATAAACTTTAATGTGCACAGTAGGGACTTCTTATGTGTGCTAAAAGGGTAAATTAGACCTTACCTGCTAATTTGCTTTCCTTTAGTCCCTCCGGACCGGCCCAGAATGTGACTGATGGGATTGTGCACGCCTTCCAGCATGTGGAGACTGAGAAAGAAAGCTGTGACTCTAGCAAGCCAATAAGAGCCCTTGCCAGCTAGAGGAAGATCCAGTAATAAAGTACCAAAGCAGAAGTAAAGCCAAAGAAGAAAAAACAAACTGTGCATCCAAAACACATGAGCAGCCAGCACATTGCCAACAAAGGGTGAGTGCCTATAAACATATCATGGTCCTTCAAAACGGGACATCTCAGTAAAAACAGAACAACATTTCTGTTATTTATCTATTTATATAATCTTTTGTAATCGAAAACACAAACTAGCAACCCAGCTCCAAACAAAGAAAAAAAACTCAAAAACACAGATATGTGAAGGGAGGGAAATGGGCCGGTCCGGAGGGACTAAAGGAAAGCAAATTAGCAGGTAAGGTCTAATTTACCCTTCCTTAGCGTCCCTCCGGACCGGCCCAGAATGTGGCTGATGGGAAGTAGCAAAGCAGTGAAATTATGGGAGGGACCCTAGCAGCCCCGCCGACAAAACGCGCGCTCCAAAAGCAACCTGACAATGCAGTGGCGTAGCCAGAAGGCAATTTTTGGGTGGGCCAACAGGTCAGATGGGTGGGCACCAGGGTTGCCAACGTTTTGAAATTGAAAAACTTGCCACCTGATGCCCCACCCCATGCTCCACCTCTACCCCACTCTCAATAACTTCAATGAGGGTAGCAGTGCAGGCTTCAGTGACTGCAGGCCACATTGAGGGCTAGGGGGAAGTACAAGAGATTGCACTCTTCAGCCTCCATTGAGCCTCGGTCCCCTAACACACATACTTAGCCTGTATAGCAAGACCAAACACTTTTCAACACATGTTTCTAGTTACACGCTATAGAAACAATCCCAGAACGTATAGTCTAGTATTAAAGGCAAATAAATTCTGCATCCACAGAACCCCCTGACACCACCCCCCTCCCAATAGGTGCAGAGCAGAATTAGGACATTTCCCCATAAAACTCACCATACTCTCAACAGCCACCATATATAGTAAATAAAACAATCTTTAAAACAAAATGTCACTCATAACCTAGAGCAAATCTACGATGCCAGCACTAACTTCCAAAACAAGGATCCTACCTATGAAAAAGGCATTGCCCTACATATTACAGTGGGGCCCTAAAATATCAATATGTCTATTGGGAAAACTGAACAAACCAAAATTACTACAGAAGGCTACATAGAAAATTCATACTAACAGAATACCTCAGTCACACACATGGACCAAAAATGCCAAATATAGAATAATCGACTACAAATTATAAACATAAATGTAACCAAAACCCCAAGAAGCCAGACCTTGCATGTAATACAATACCAGAGAAACAGAAAGAAATGCATTTCCTCCTGTGCAAAATGTAAAGAAGGGATGGTGTTAGAAGAATGCAACTGGAGCAATTGCTCTTGGTCCCCTGGCCAGAGAGAGCCGCAAGCATGATGGAAGCTGAAGGCAGTGCAGCCTGCTGATGGGTTTTGGGGTTCCCTCCCAAATTTATGGCCTGGGCTGCAGCCATGTCTAACACCAGCTCTGGCAAGATGTACATTCCAAATCTGACACATTCTAATCACAAAATAGAAAATAAAATTATTTTTCAAATCAGCGTGGTCCTAGTCTCTGGTTTCTGCTTTCCTCAGTCTTAATTCACTCACTAGGTCTCCAGTCTATTTGTCATGCCTTCTCTCTCCATGTCCACAATCCATCTCCCATCTCTGTGTCCCCAAAGTTCCTTGTCCAGTATCTCCACTGTGTTCAAAATCCTGCATCCATCACCCTTTATCCCCTACCCATGTCCAACATCACCCCTTGTGTCCCTATGCCCTCCCATATCCAGTACCTCCCTTCTGAGTTCCTATTCTCCCCTATATCTAGTATCTCTCCCGTGTCCACATACCCCTCCCTCCCAGTGTCCAGCATAGCCTCTCTATTCCCAAATTCCCCCCTCTCTGTCAGGCATTGCCCCTCTGTGTTCATATGCCATCCCCATACAGCATCTCAGATCTGATTCTGTATGTCCCTTTCTCCCTCACCCACACCAATGTCTCTCTTTCCTCTGCGATCCCACCTATCCAGCTTCTCTCCTTCCTTCCAGCTTTTGACTCTTTCTCCCACTGTGAGTTAAAAATTTGTCTCCCTCTTCCTTCATCCCCTTGACCTGTCATCTCTCTCCCTTCCCTCTAATCTCTCCCCCTGCTACAGCACCTCTGTTCCTTCCCTCGAGCCTCCCCTGCAAGCCTTCCGTCCAGCCTCTACCCCCCCCCCCACATAGGTCCAGCACTTCCCTTCATTCTAGCCTGCCCCCCCTTGCAGGTCCAGCAACTTCCTTCCTTTCCTCCAGCCCCCAGCCTCTCCCCCTTGTAGGTCCAGCACCTCTCTCCTTCCCTCCGTCATCCTCCCCCCCTTGCAGGTCCATTACCTCTCTCCGTTGCCTCCAGCTCCCCACCCCCCAATAAATCCAGCACCTCTCTCCCTTGCCTCAGCCAGCCACTTCCCCCCTTGCAGGTCCCAAACCTCTCTCCCTTCCGTCCAGCCAGTTAGCCTTCTCTCCACCCCCCTCCTCCTTTGCAGGTCCAGAACCTCTCTGCTTTCTCTCCAGCCAACCCCCCCCCCCCCACTTTTGTAGGTCTAGAATCTCTTTCCTTTCCTTTCCCTTCTCTTCAGCCTCCAGTCGCCCTCCCCCCACAGGTGCAGCCACCGTTTCCCTGCCTACCCCTCTCTCCCATCCTGTAACATCTCTCTCATGTACAGTTGTCTGCCACAGCCTTAAACCAGGATGTATTTCTGACACTGCAATTACCTCTTCCAGCTAGTCTCACTCTCATCCAACATAGTCTGCCCAAACCCTTTAAAATACCTTGTGAATTCTTCTCTATGGCTTTTACTCAGAACACTTCAAACAACCAACACATTGCTTTTTGGCAGCTTCTCAAACCATGGCAGTTCCTTAATATCTTTATCTAAAATCTGCAACAGCATACAAATTCCTACCTCATTTCAGGATCTGGCAATGAAGTCTCAAACATTCCCATTTCTGTGTTTTACCTCTTGAAACTGTCCTGTAGTTTTCTAGCTGTTATTCTTGTTTGTCTTATTTGCTTGCTTTCTCCACAAACAGTTTGGATTTTTCTTCTTCCATTTACCAGCAGACTGCTAATTGGTTCCACTTGGCTTAATTACCAGCTGTGTTCTGAACTCCTGCAAGTACAGCCACTCACTCCTAGTTCGCCCCGCAGGTCTGCATTACTTCGTCCTTTTCCCTCCCTCACTCTCACTGTGCTGCAGATGGCCACGAGCGGAGCGAGGCTGAGCACGCCGCCACGCAAAGCCACGTCATACGATCATACGAGCTGTGCAACGGGACCTGCATTTCAGTGCTGACTGCCGAGTCTGGACGGAGCCTGGAGTGGAGATCAGCTGAGCGGGTGCCGTCTTCCGGTGGTACGCTAAGCGGTTGCGATTGTGATGAAAACACGTGAAAAAAGGCTGCTGCATTGGGCGGGCCTGAGCCGAAATTGGGTGCCCCTGTGACAATGACTGATGACGTCTAAACGGTAGTGCTTAGAAAAAGAATGCAAAGACGACCAGGTTGCCGCCCTACAAATGTCTTCTGGAGGCACTAAACAACGCTCTGCCCAAGAGGCTGCTTGACCTCTTGTAGAGTGAGCCTTAACATGTTCTGGAACAGGTTTCCCAGAAAGAAGATAAGTCGAAGCAATCATTTCTTTAAGCCAACGAGAAATAGTGGGCTTAGAAGCCATGAACCCCTTGCGCGCACTGCCAATTAGAACAAACAAACGATCAGAACGCCGGAAGACATCAGTAGACTTAATATTGTGTTTTAACACCCATTTGACATCCAAACACTTCAAAAGCCCCTGCTCCTCCGAGCCGGAAAAAGAGACTAACACAGGCAAGACCACAGGCTGAGAAACATGAAACCGAGTTACTACCTTGGGGAGAAAAGAAGGAACTGGCCGCAACACTTTTTTTTTTGTGAGGAGGGCAGAAGAGAATAAAACAGAGAGAATTGCTGCCTGTCAGCAGAGAGCCCGGGGTGAGGCGAGGACCTTGCAGTAAGGTATGCCCCTAAAGCTGACATCCTCAGTCAGACACTCCCTCCCAGCTCAACTGGCCATCAGCCCAGGAGCGCTCTCAGTGGCCTTGAATCCAAGAGCTGGAGAGAAGCCGTCCATCCACCTGCTGCAGATAGAGATATACTAAATGACAGAGGGGCTGGCCGTCTGCTTTACTGCCAAGAGTTCCGTTATCTCTATCTCCACCTGCTGGTAGATGGACACAACCCACCAGTTCCTGGATTCATCTGTTGTTTGGAAGGAAAGATCATTTCCACCTCACTATACCTATAAAAAAATGGATAACCTGCTGTTTTTGTCTCATCTATGCACATAAATCATCACGCTATTCATTTTCTTTAGAATCCATTATTTGCTTTGCATCAATTATTCAGGACATCCATATATATCCAGAAATTCAAAATATGCTCCATTGAGTCTAGATTTAAAAACTGTATTTTATCATGGAATCTTCAACAGCCAATGTGTACGTTCCTTTTAAACATTTTTTCTATACTGCCTTTTAATACCTTCATGGGTTTGTAATGATTCTGCTAGATAGAGGCAATTGTATATAACTTGCCTTCTCTTGATCTAGATAGCGTTTGTCCTACTTCTCTTGAACATTTCACAGTGTTTCACTGTACCCTCTACATGTACTGTTTCACATGAGCATCCTCGCCTCACATTTCACCTATATTCTCCCATGCTGTTATTTCACTTCCTATTCACAACACATGTTCATTTATCTTTACTCCCCTTCTTTCACTCTTTGTTTTTCTAGTTACTAATCTCTCTTTTACGTTTCTCACCTTTCTTCTTTACTCTACCCTGTTCGTTGTTCACATGGAGGGGCATAATCGAACGGGGTGCCCAAGTTTTCACAAGGGCGTCCTCGCAGAACAGCCCCGCGAAGGGGTGGAGAAACCCGTATTATCAAAACAAGATGGGTGTCCATCTTTTTTTTTTCGATAATACAGTCGGGGACGCCCAAATCTCAACATTTAGGTTGACTACTTAGAGATGGTCGTCCCCGTTTTTTGGCGATAATGGAAACCTAGGATGCCCATCTCAAAAACGACGAAATCCAAGCCCTTTGGTCGTGGGAGGAGCCAGAATTCGTAGTGCAGTGGTCCCCCTGACATGCCAGGACCCCACCGAGCACCCTAGGGGGCACTGCAGTGGACTTCACAAATTGCTCCCAGGTACTTAGCTCCCTTACCTTGGGTGCTGAGCCCCCCAAAACCCACTCCCCACAACTGTACATTACTACCATAGCCCTAAGGGGTGAAGGGGGGCACCTACATATGGATACAATGGGTTTCGGGTGGGTTTTGGAGGGCTCACATTTACCACCACAAGTGTAACAGGGTGGGGGGGATGGGCCTGGGTCCGCCTGGCTGAAGTGCACTGTACTCACTAAAACTGCTCCAGGGACCTACATACTGCTGTCAGGGAGCTGAGTATGATATTTGAGGATGGCAAAAAAAAAACATTTTAAGGTTTTTTAGGGTGGGAGGGGGTTGGTGACCACTGGGGGAGTAAGGGGAGGTCATCCCCGATTCCCTCCGGTGGTCATCTGGTCAGTTCAGGCACCTTTTCACGGCTTGGTCGCAAGAAAAAATGGACCAAGTAAAGTTGGCCAAGTGCTCGTCAGGGATACCCTTCTTTTTTCAAATTATTTTATTTATTAATTTTATATTACATTTATGTCCAATACATAAATGGGAAAGAAAAGAGAAAATATCAATTAAATCAAACATTAAGGAAAAATATCATCTTTGTTAGTCCACATTATTGTCCACAATTGGGGGATCCAAGATCAGAAAAACAATCTCAAAGAAAATAAGAAAAACACGGAATGATTAATCTTACAATTCATATTTTCTGAGGGAGGAAGGTTAATCGGTAATTGCAGCCGGTACAGTGGTAACTTAAAGGAAGTTGCTGCAGAGGGTTCTTCATCTGTTCTTTTAACTCCACAAACTCTTGTAATTTCCTGGGTTCAACAAATAAGTAATCAGGAAATAAAACACTTACAAGGGAATCGCTCTAGGAAGGTCCCACCTAGGGCAATGATTCTTGGCTTCAAAGCCAAGAGTTCACACCTCCTAGTCTGCAATTCCCTTGATATGTCAGGAAATATATTTATCTTTGAACCCAAAAAAACCATCAGCCATATGTTGGAAATACAATTTCAAAACATTGTTCCTATCTAAATCAAAGGCAAAAGTCACTAATAATATAACTCTATATACAGGGTATTTTAGGAAAATTTATCTTTCTCAAGTTATTTTTCCTTAATTGGTTCTCCAGAAGTTCCAATTTTTTACAAGAAACATAAATTGTCCTTCATTACCAGATTAACTGATTTTCATAGAGAAATCATTTCCGAAATCAAAGTCTTTATTTTTTTATCTTGGACTTCCACTTTGTTAGATAAGTATTGATATAATCACATATTTATTCCTAAAAAATTTTTTGACATCTGAAGAAGAGAGTTATTCACACTCTGCAGCACTTCCCATAGTGCGTCCATTGTGACATTGTTTGGCTTCACCAGGTCCAATTTCTCCACAGAAACTGCTCCAGATATCTTCGAGGGCAGAGCTCACTCTCCGATCCCCCAGTTGGTTTATTATCCGGAGTCAATGCTGCGCCAGGACCTCCTCGGATCGCGTGAAAATCCTAACCCACTTCGGGCATTTCCACTGTCGACCTCCATAGCGAAGCGTTACTGTTTCCGGGTCTTGGAGAGGTCATGCCAACAGGGGGACTCAAAGTCACTCCCTCTCCACTGAGATTCGGCAATAAAGCCTTGCTGCTCCCCGAAGCAGGAACTGATATCACCGACGTTATGACCCCGAATCTCTCCAAAGTAGACTGAGAAGTGGTGGGAACCCCAGCCGTGTTCGAGGAGGGCAACACCACGGCTTTGCCTTTCTTCTTCCCCATTCTCTGGGGAGCGCGCCTACTTCTTCAGGTATTCTGGTGTAAAACAGGAACTCAACTAACGTACATCCTCCCTCGATGCCATCTTGGATCCTCCAGTTTGGGACACTCTTTGTCTGGTTTCTCCTCAGAGGCCTGTCTGATATGGGTAACCCTTCAGCATAGCCCTCTGAGTCATTGAAACACGGAAGCCCCTCCACCACTTACAAGGTGGTATCCCTTCGGAGGGGGCCCTTCTTTTTTCCACTATCAGCCGAGGACGCCCATCTCTTAATCATGCCCCAGCCCCAACTTCGCACAGTGCCGACACGCCCCCGTGAACTCTGGTTGTCCCCACAAAGGCAAGCAGTTGAGGACGCCCAAAATCGGCTTTCGATTATGCTGATTTGGGCGACCCTGAGAGAAGGACAACCATCTCCCGATTTGTGTCGGAAGATGGGCGCCCTTCTCTTTCGAAAATAACCCTGATAGTCTGCACATCTCATTATGCAGTCTGACATCATCAACAGACTCCTTCTCCCCTCCTTGGCGCATTTTCCAGACTTAAATATCACATACACGATCCACTTCACTCATTGCTGTTTCAGCAGAACTTTACTCAGCGTTTACCGACTGCACTTTATTATAAAGGTAACTTTTGTCTCTTTTTCCTACGGCGTGTTCATTTTGATGGTCTTCATGGTTTTATCTTTTTCCCTCAGTTTTTCTTTTATATATTCCCACTGTCATTTTGGTCTTCATTATTTTACTCCTTTGTATTGTAGTATTTTTTCCCTAACTATACAGCTCCCGTCAGTGCATGATATTTCTCTGTTCACCAGTACCTTTCACAGTTTCCCTCTGTTCTTTATTTTTCAGTTCAATTGGCGCATCTTTTTCATCATTTTTTATCCTTTTTCTCCTCTCCTTTTGGCTTACTGCACTTTTCCCTCTTCACAAACCGTTGTCGTCAATTGACGACAACTCTCAATCCAAGCCATAATTCTTATTTACTAGCTCCTTTTACAGCTTTTTCTGTGCACCATTTTTCTTTTTATTTGGATCGCTGGTGCATGTGCTTCTCCTTCAATAACCGCAGTTTCTGTTTTAATATGCAACGTTTTTTTATACAATTCCACTTGTTCTCTCCTACGTCTTCCGATACCGCCTTGCACAGGTATTTCTCTTCACACTTCAGCTACCTCTTTGTTGTTTATCTTTCAACACTACAGCACCTCCTATCTATTGGCATACCACCTATATTCCTCTCACTTTCACTCTTACTTTGCTTTGTCTATGGACTGCCCCGTACTGTTTGGACTGCCTCTGCCCATTGACTGCCCCTTTACGATCAAGATAGTGCCAAGGTGATCTGTAAATATATTCAGAGGGACAATCCATATAGTGCGCCCCTGAATATCCCAGTCAGCAGCACTTATCAAGTTAATAGGTACCACTAACTTAAATGCTTCTGAGTCTTAACCCGAATATGTGAAGCAGCTCAATACTGCAGCTTAAATATATACCGGCACGTATTCAAAGTAAGCAGGCAGGACCCTCTCCCGCCCACTTAAATCGCTTACCACTGCCTAACCTCCAATATTTAGAGACAATAAAGCGTGCAGTGCCACTGAATATCATCTCTGACCAGCTCCAGAAAAAGTGGGCAAAAAGTGGGCAAGTCAGGAGCAGTACAGGGTGGCGGTGATAGGAAGGAGCCTAGGATTATGTGGGTGCTGGCAATATTTAGTGCCGGGACCTGCATAGCTAAGTGGGTTAATTTAGGGAACAGCTCAAAAGCTATGCGGACCACAGTATTGAATATAGTCCAGGACCCGCATAACTCTTTTACCTTTAACCCCTTCCCCCTCGATTGCCTCCCAGGCCTCCAAAATAGCCCCCCACCCCCCAACCATCAAAGGCCCTTCCTCTACCCCCTGAATGAGCCCCCCCCCCCCAATGTCCCTGGTGGTTTGTGGGGGTCGATGTGAGAGGGAAGCCCACTCCTAACCCTTGCAAAGTCCCTTATAAAACAGCTGCCACCACCTCTTGTGGCAGCCATTTTCAAAGGCCAGCCACAAGGAGCAGGCGCAAGGGGGCTTTGCTTCTTCCCCCAGTGACCCCCACGGACCACCAGGGACATAGTAACATAGTAGATGACGGCAGAAAAAGACCTGCACGGTCCATCCAGTCTGCCCAACAAGATAAACTCATATGTGCTATTTTTTGTGTATACATTACCTTGATTTGTATCTGTCATTTTCAGGGCACAGACCATATAAGTCTGCCCAGAACTATCCCCGCCTACCAACCACCCACCCCGCCTCTCACCACCGGCTCTGGCACAGACCGTATAAGTCTGCCCAGACAGGCATCACACAAACAAAGGTATGCATTGTATGATATGTCAGTGTTATGTCCCTAATCCCAAGGCTACATCGAAACACTATGGAATATCATGTCTCACATGAACAGGTAAATGGGGAACATCTCTGTGCATGCATGTCACATAAGATCTAGGGCCACAACATGGTAAAATTATGTATCATACCTGATAATTTTCTTTCCATTAATCATAGCTGATCAATCCATAGACTGGTGGGTTGTGTCCATCTACCAGCAGGTGGAGATAGAGAGCAAACTTTGCCTCCCTATATGTGGTCATGTGCTGCCGGAAACTCCTCAGTATGTCGATATCAAAGCTCCATCCGCAGGACTCAGCACTTAGAGAATTACACCCACAAAGGGACACTCTGCCCAGCTCACCACCGCCGAAACGGGGGAGGGGAATTAACCCAGCTCATCCCCACACAAGTGGGGGAGGGGAATCCGTCCAGCTCATCCCCGCGGAGCGGGGGAGGGACACCACCCCGCCGATGCGAGGGGATCTGACTTATCCTGCAACCGCAACCGCGGGAGGAGCTGACTGACCCTAACACCGCCGAAGCGGGAGGGGTACAAAGCTGCCCTACAGCCGCACGAAGCGGGAGGGAGTGCCGGCAGAATTTAAGTCTCAATCCAGCCCCGTAAAACGGAGGGGAGAGGAATGCAGCAGCTCACTGTAACACAAACTCGTCTCAACTCTTGAAGAATCCAAGTGAAAAAACTTGAACACGAAGTCCTCCTGAAGTAACTGAAGACTAAACTTGAACCTAAAATTCAACCAGAATATAAACAGTACAGATATCTGGGAGGGGCTATGGATTGATCAGCTATGATTAATGGAAAGAAAATTATCAGGTATGATACATAATTTTACCTTCCATATCATCATGCTGATCAATCCATAGACTGGTGGGATGTACCGAAGCAGTACTCACCCAGGGCGGGACACTGAAATCCCTGAACTCAACACTGAAGCTCCAAACCGGGCCTCCGCCCGAGCAGCCACAGTCAAGCGGTAATGTCTGGAGAAGGTATGGGCCGACGCCCAAGTTGCCGCCTTGCAAATCTCTTCCAAGGAGACGGACCCGGCCTCTGCCATCGAGGCCGCCTGAGCTCTAGTGGAGTGGGCCTTCAACTGAATAGGCGGCACCTTCCCCGCGGCCACATAAGCAGCTGCAATGGCTTCCTTGACCCATCTTGCCACTGTAGGCTTAGCAGCCTGCAGACCCTTATGAGGACCTGCAAACAGGACAAACAGATGATCCGACTTCCGGAAATCATTGGTCACTTCCAAGTATCTGATGATGACCCGTCTCACATCCAGATATTTGAGAGCAGAATACTCTTCTGGGTAGTCCTCCCTACGAAAGGAAGGGAGACAGAGCTGCTGACTCACATGGAGGCGAGAAACAATCTTGGGTAGGAAGGAAGGCACTGTGCGAATAGTCACTCCTGCCTCAGTGAACTGCAGAAAAAAGCTCTCGACAAGGGAGTGCCTGGAGCTCGGAAACTCTTCTGGCTGAAGTGATAGCCACCAAAAAGACTGCTTTCAACGTCAGGTCTTTCAGAGATGCCCTCGACAAGGGTTCAAAAGGCGGCTTTGTAAGGCTCTTAGCACCAGGTTGAGATTCCACGCAGGCACCACTGAGTGCAGAGGAGGGCGCAGGTGATTAACTCCCTTTAGGAAACGCACCACATCTGGCTGCAAAGCCAGGGAAGCACCCTTCAGGCGGCCCCTGAAGCAAGCCAGGGCCGCTACCTGGACTTTCAGGGAACTGAGCGACAGGCCTTTCTCCAGACCTTCTTGCAGGAACGCCAGCACTGAAGAAATTGGAGCAGTAAATGGAGAAAGTGAACCTGCTTCACACCACGCTGCAAAGGTACGCCAAACCCTGGCGTAAGCAGTAGAAGTAGAGCGCTTCCTCGCTCTCAGCAGAGTGGCGATGACCTTGTCTGAGAAGCCCTTCTTCCTCAGACTCTGCCGCTCAATAGCCAGGCCGTAAGACCAAAGGGGGGAGGGATCCTCCATCACCACGGGACCCTGATGTAACAGGCCCTGCTCCACTGGCAGTCGCAGAGGTTCGTCCACTGAGAGCCTGATCAAGTCCGCATACCAGGGATGTCTGGGCCAATCCAGACCCACCAGGATTATCCGGCCCGGATGCTTTGCCACCCGGTCTAGCACCCTGCCCAACATGGGCCAGGGCGGGAACACATAGAGAAGCTCTTGTGTCGGCCACTGTTGGAGAAGAGCATCTACTCCCAGGGATCGAGGGTCCCGTCCTCTGCTGAAAAAGCGCGGCACTTGGCAATTGGCCGATGACGCCATCAGATCTAGGCTCAGCTGGCCCCAGCGCTTCGTGATGTCCAAGAACGCCTGAACAAATAGCTGCCACTCTCCGGGCTCCAAGGTATGGCGACTGAGAAAGTCCGCCTTGACATTCATGTCTCCGGCAATGTGGGCCGCTGACAGCTGTTCCAGGTTCGCTTCCGCCCACTGGCATAGATTCATGGCCTCCTTGGCTAGAGGGGCGCTCTTGGTACCTCCCTGGCAGTTGACATAGGCCACAGCCGTGGCATTGTCCGACAGGACCCGTACAGGCTTCAACGCCAGTACCGGGATGAACTCCAAAAGCGCCAACCGAATGGCTCTGAGTTCCAGGAGGTTGATAGACCACTTTACCTCTGCAGGAGACCAGAGCCCCTGCGCTGTCCTTTCCAAGCAGTGGGCTCCCCAGCCCGACAAAGAGGCGTCCGTCGTGACGACAATCCACTCCGGGGTCACCAGAGGCATTCCTGCAGACAACTTGTCTGTCTGCGTCCACCAGCTCAGCGCCTTGCGCACTGCTGGGTCCAAGGGAAGGCGCACAGCATAATCCTCCGACATCGGAGTCCAGCACTGCAGCAGAGAGTGTTGTAGTGGTCTCATATGAGCCCTGGCCCAGGGCACTACTTCCATCGTGGCCGTCATAGAGCCCAACAGCTGCACATAGTCCCAAGCCCGAAGAGGAGAGGCTACTAGGAACTGGTCCATCTGAGCCTGAAGCTTGACAATCCGATTGTCTGGCAGGAACACTCTGCCCACTTGGGTGTCGAATCGAACTCCCAGATACTCCAGGGACTGAGTTGGGCGCAGCTGGCTTTCCTCCCAGTTGATGATCCACCCCAGAGAGCTCAAAAGAGCAACCACCCGGTTCACAGCTTTGCCACACTCTGCATAAGAGGGGGCTCGGATCAACCAGTCGTCCAGATAAGGATGGACTTGTACTCCTTCCTTCCTCAGGAAGGCCGCGATGACCACCATTACTTTGGAGAAGGTCCGCGGAGCAGTAGCCAACCCGAACGGGAGGGCTCTGAACTGGAAGTGTCGGCCCAGTACTGCAAAACGCAGAAAGCGTTGATGAGGAGGCCAGATGGGAATATGCAAGTATGCTTCCTTGATGTCCAAGGATGCCAGGAACTCTCCTGCCTGCACTGCCGCTATAACCGAGCGGAGGGTCTCCATGCGAAAGAGCCTGATTGACCCCTTGAGGTCGAGGATAGGCCGTACAGAACCTCCTTTCTTTGGTACCACAAAGTAAATGGAGTAACGTCCCTTGCCAAGCTGATTTTCTGGCACCGGAACGACCGCACCCAGGCGGATCAGATTGTCCAAGGTCTGCTGCACTGCCACAGCTTTGACCGGAGACTTGCAGGGAGAGAGTACAAACCCGTCTCTTAAGGGTCGGCAGAACTCTAGCTTGTAGCCGTCTCTGATGACTTCCAGCACTCAAGCGTCTGAAGTTATTGTGATCCACTCGCCCAGAAACGAGGACAGCCGTCCTCCAATCTGCACTGGGGCGTGGACCAAGGCCCCGTCATTGGGTACGAGACCCTAGGGGAGGACCGGAGGGAGCACCTCCGGGACGGCGGTCTCTGCGAAAGGAATGCTGCTTGTGGGAGAATTTCCTCTTGAAGGAAGAGGGGGCAGAGGAGCCCGACCTGCCCGGGCGGTACCGACGGGCTTCCTGAAACCGTCCTCTGGAGGTACCGGGGCGAGCACTAGCCCGAGCCCTGACCTCTGGTAACCTCTTGCCCTTAGACGTGCCGAGATCGGTCACGATTTTGTCCAGCTCGACCCCAAAGAGCAGCTTGCCTTTAAAAGGCAATCTAGCCAGGCGGGATTTAGAGGCGTGGTCAGCAGACCTATGCTTCAGCCAAAGCCACCGCTGCGCAGAGATTGTCTGAGCCATGCCATTAGCTGAGGCCCTCAAGACATCATACAGCAAGTCTGCCAAATAGGCTAAGCCCGATTCCAGGGCCGGCCAATCAGCCCTCAAGGAATGATCCGAGGGGGAAGCCCGCTGCACCATAGTCAGGCACGCCCTGGCCACATAGGAGCCACAAACTGAGGCCTGCAAACTTAAAGCAGCCGCCTCAAAGGACGACCTTAAGGCCGCCTCCAATCTTCTGTCTTGGGCGTCCTATAGGGCCGTGCCACCTTCCACCGGCAACGCCGTTTTCTTAGTCACCGCAGTGATTAAAGAAACCACGGTAGGCCACAGATAGGCCTCACGTTCACTTTCAGGCAAAGGATAGAGGCGGGACATAGCCCTAACCACTTTAAGGCTCGCTTCCGGGACATCCCACTGAGCCGAAATTAAGGTGTGCATGGCATCATGCACGTGGAAGGTTCTATGCGGGCGCTTCGTCCCCAGCATAATGGCAGAGCCAACAGGGGCTGAGGGAGAGACGTCCTCCGGAGAGGAAATCTTCAAAATGCCCATGGCCTGCATTAACAGGTTGGGCAAATCCTCTGAGCTAAAGAGCCGCGCTGCAGAGGGGTCATCCGCTCCATCCGAGCGGGGATCCGTCACCTCCAAGGAATCCGCAAAGGACCGTTGGGAGAACTCAGATACGCTGCCCTCATCTACATCGGAGGAGACAAAGTCCTCCAAGGCCTGGGAATCAACCCGAGGGCGTTTACCTCCGGGGGCCTCAACCTCTTTACCAGACGAGGGAGCAGGGGCAGCGTTTTGCATAAGGAAGGCCTGATGCAGCAGCAAAACAAACTCGGGGGAGAAACCCCGCATACTGTGCACTTCCGCAGCCTGGGCTACAGCCCTAGACGCACCCTCAACCGGCGCTCGCAAGAGCGGGGGAGAGACATGCTGCGCATCCAAGATGGCGTCCGGCGCGACACTCCACGAAGGAGCCGCGCAGGAAGAACGGCGCTTAACTTTAGCCGCTTTGTGCCGTCGCCCAAATTAAGGGCGTTCATGGCATCAATGTCTCCCACCTCAAGGACGGCCCAAGAAGAAGCCGTCCGAGCCGCGTGGCCGGCCAATATGGCGGAGGCGAGCCGCGGGGGATGGGCGTTTATGGCGGGTAAAACCGCCACACCGGAGGAAGGACCGGGACACTCATCGGTCACGAAACTGTCACCCAACAAGGGCGAATCAGACTTTAAGACCCCCGCATCCCCTCTGGAAGCGCACACGCGATCCGGGGAGCGACTCTTTGCGCCCTCGCCCTCCGACGCCATAGGCCACGTGGAGACCAATCGGGGAACCCCCTGCCCGCTATAAAAGGTAAAAATTACCTGCTGTCCGCTCCGAGCTGTAACGACCTGGTGTCCCAGTGAGTAGCTGCAATAAACGTTTAAATAAACGTCGAAATAAACGCCTTTAAGGACGTTCAAAAATTTTTTTTTTTTTTTTTTTAAACGGAGCCAGCGGGAGGGGGGAGAAAAGGAGGGACCTGGCGCCACCAGGTTTGCACTTGCTCAAGAAGAGCCCTCAACCCCAGGCACTCAACAAAACCTAAAAATTAGGCTTGGAGGCCTAGCCAGAGCTGCTGCTGTGTGTGACCACCACCTGCTGAGATAGAGAACATACTGAGGAGTTTCCGGCAGCACATGACCACATATAGGGAGGCAAAGTTTGCTCTCTATCTCCACCTGCTGGTAGATGGACACAACCCACCAGTCTATGGATTGATCAGCATGATGATATGGAAGCAGCTGTTATACAACACCATACTGTCCTTACACACATTCATCGACTGACACCTGTAGGTGGTGAGAATGAAGCAGTACCCACACAGAAAAAAAACACATCCTTATACACTACAACTACACCTGGCTATCATATTACACATTACATGCTTACTATAACTGGAACTGTACAATGGGGCTCTGCAAATACACTACAGGCCAACACATCTCTGCATCTGGGGGTACCTAATAAACAGAAGTGCTCCAGGCCACACGAACTCTTGAATGGCATCCTTCATTTGGCCATATGCACTGAGAAAGCCCCAAACCTAGTAAAAAGCATAGATTAACACTGTACTGTAACACAAACAGAAAAGGTTGCATGGCATTAATGCTAAATGGAAGCCACATGTCCACCACATGTGGCTTCTGTGCCCAACCTCCATGACAGCTGCCCTCCAGGTCATCCCTGAGGACCTGTTAAGATAAGAGACATCTCCACCTGCACACATTAGCTTAACTAGAACTTAATGGGCTCCAGATGGAAAAATTAAGATGGGTCCTTATAACACCATATTTCCCAAAGTAGCAGTGGCTAGGAGACAAACCTTTTCAGTGCTCTAATCAGAGATTGGGGATGGGGGAGGGGTTTGGAAGTTGAGGGATATCTGGGATATAGTGTGTGTGAGTGGGTACTGGAGCACGGGGCGTAACCACGGGTGGGCCTGGATGGGCCCAGGTCCAGCCACTTTTGCTCCAGGCCCACCCAGCCTTTTCTGCCCGCTCTCCCCGTCCGCGTGGTCTGCTCACTTTTACTGCCCTGAAGCGCCGTTCTCCCTCCAGCACCGGCAATTCCCATAGCCAGCCTTCTGCCAGCGCATGTCGTCGGGGCCTCTTCTCAGGCACGTCCTGCCTACTCTGCAACTTCCTGCATCCCACCTTTGCGGAAAACAGGAGGTGGCAGAGTAGGCGGGACGCACCTGAGAAGAGGCTCCGACGACGCGCGCTGGCAGAAGGCTGGCTATGGGAATCGCCAATGCTGGAGGGAGAACAGCGCTTCAGGTCAGTAAAAATGACCAGAACTGATCATGTGCAGGGGGCTGTCGTGGGGAGGGTAGCAGGTGGAGAGGAAAGGTGGTGGCGGGGGGCGGGGGGGGGGGGGGGTAGCGGGTGGAGAGGAAATGCAAGGCCTGTGCCCACCCAGTCCACCTCCAGGCCCATCTAAAAATTAAACTCTGGCTAAGCTACTGTACTGGAGATAGGAATACTTATGGTCTGGGGTCTGTATGTACAGCAGGTATGCAAGTGGTACCCAAGACAAAAGCAGTATGTGGGAATGTCAGCTGAGAGTGAGATGTCTAAAACAATTCACCATTCAAAAAGTCTGATTCTGGTTTCATCTCAGTACCAGTAACAGACTCCTCTTCAGTAGCAGATATAGCAAAGTTACTTATCTGTAGCAGGTGTTGTCCGAGGACAGTAGACATATATTCTCACATGTGGATGAAGTCATCCACAGAGCCCAATGTGGACACTGCCATAATACACTGTCACTTTAAAACTTTGAGGCAGTGCCCCTGTAACAAGAATTAATTTCAGTTCTTAATATCCATTAAAAGGTTACAAAAATGTTACAGTTCTAATATGATATTTAAGAGCAGGGGGAACTTGCTCAAAGCATGTGCTGTATTTCTAAGCCTTTAAGTGCATGTGCTCCGACCATGTGGTCTCACACAAAGGCTGTGCACATCTAACCTTAAAAAAAAAAAAGAATTTTCTCCACCAATTATCTATGAAGATAATAATATTCGCAATTGCAAGAATAAAAGGGATTAAGTATATTTATTGGATTACATTAACCTGCATTACCAGGTCTAAGAGCATGTGTAAAGAACAGAATATATATATTTAGCTTCAAAAGGATTTTATTTTAAAATGTAATTGCAGCGAGAGATAAGAGTCTTACAGAGAATCTGTGCTTAAGTAAGGTAAATATGAATTATTAGTTACTTACAAGTCCTTGTTACAAAGCTGAGTGATGAGCACATGGCACATGGTTACAGGAGAGAAGGGTAGAGCTGTAGGTCCCGAGAGAAGCAGATCCCAAGAAGAAGCAGGTCCCAAGAAGCTCGAGAGCTGGGCTTTTCCAGGCTTTTTATACAGTCTGTTTGCAGGGAAATATGAGTGCATGTCCTGTGTGCATTTGCTTCCTGGTTTGCACTGGATAATTTGCAAGGCATTATGGTTAATGTAGTCTGTTCACATGATCACATTATAAGTCTTTCCTTTCTGCATATGTCCTGGCGTCTTCCTGTCTGATAGCTGATGGGAGGGGGCAGATATACATATCTGAGGTAACTAGCAAATGGTTTGACAAGCAAATGCCTTGTTTATGGTTTTCCTCTGAAGTCTTTGTCTTCAATGGCTTCTCCAGACTTTCTGTCTCTTGGGTCTTTGGTTTTCGGAGATGTCTTGGTGATCTTTCAAGTATCCACCTAGTCATGCTTTTGTTATGAGTCCTTGTTAGGTGGGAGGAGAAGGAAGCTATATCCAAGTACCTTTTGTCTCTGTTAAATGTTTGTAATTGACTAGACCTGCTATCAGAAGTTCCCAGGAAAAGGGGGGGGGGCAAAGAGGGGCTTGACATGAAAGCCGGTTTCTCTGTTGCAGTTTCAATACGTCTTTTAAAAGCTGCATTTTTATATCTGATTCAGCATAATCAATATTATGCTACACATTTAATTACGATTAAACTCATATCATGTTACACCCCCACTGCATATACGCAGCTGCCTTCCCACCCGACAATCAAGCGTGGAACCAGCAGTATAATACTAAAGCTAAGAAGACAACTCCAAGGGGATACAGGAGGGATATGAGAATATATATGTGACGTATGGCAGTGTCTGCACTGGGCTCCATGGATGGCATCACCCAAATATGAGAATATTGTGCCTGCTTGTCCTCGGTGAACTGTATTTATGCATAGTAACACAGTAACGCATGTTAGAAAATCTAGCCCATGATTTGGACATTCAAAGTCATACCAGCATTTTCTGTAGTGCTACCTAAACAAATAGTGTAGCATTTAATCTAAGAACCTCAGTTGAATATAACCTAATTTTCAAAATGCACATGTCTATTTACGCCATGATTTATGTGGTTGAAAAAATGTGCATACTTTTGAAGTTAGTCACCCTACTTAAATTAACTCTTAAATTCTTTGATTAAAATACAGTACTATAATAGAACAAATTTACCTTGATATGTTTCACCCCACAGCTAACCAGTCTCTTCAGCTGGTATGGATCCCAGGCAATATCAAAAATCTGTTAAAGAACATATTTATAAAAACATTACACCAGTAACACTCTACTTTGGTCATTTGGGTGTGAGCCACTAAAGAAAGCGATCACATCCCAACAAGCTAAATTAAAATGTTAATTTTTTCAAATCTATTTCTGATTCTATTTAGGTACTAAACTGGAGGGTCAGAAGAACCACATGTTGCATTGAAGTACATCTTTTCTGAAATGACTGTATTCTCTACTATGGATTAAATACTATTTATAAATATGAAATACAGGACTGCAATGAACTTGGTCAGTTACATTAAGACCATTAACATAGTAACATAGTAGATGACAACAGAAAAAGACCTGCACGGTCCATCCAGTCTGCCCAACAAGATAAACTCATATGTGCTACTTTTTGTGTATACATTACCTTGATTTGTATCTGTCATTTTCAGGGCACAGACTGTATAAGTCTGCCCAGCACTATCCCCGCCTCCCAACCACCAGTCCCGCCTCCCACCACCGGCTCTGCCACCCAATCTCGGCTAAGCTTCTGAGGATCCATTCCTTCTGAACAGGATTCCTTTATGTTTATTAATGGAGCATAGTACATTCTAACATACATGAATGAATGCTTTTCACACACAGATTTTTAAAACATATTACAATTGTCCCATTTAAAAAATTACAACATCCAAAAGGAAGGCTGGGTGTTAGTATTCTAATAAATATACATTTTCAGCTGTGGGAGACCACAAAGTTCCAAGCATAACTTAATCATTTAACTTTATGTGTAGTTTCAGCAATTCTATCTGTTCAAGACGATGGTTGAAAATATATAAAGTTAAACAGATACGTAATCCATTTAACTTTATAACTGCTATTTACTTGCACAATCCCAGTTGGGCCAATAAACTATCTGGAGAATATCGCTGCTCTCCGTATAAATTTTTTTATTTATTATTTATTGCATTTGTATCCCACATTTTCCCACCTCTTTGCAGGCTCAATGTGGCTTACAATGTGTTGTTGTTAGTAGATTAGGAGATACCAGTTAGTGTTAAATGGAAAGTAGCATCATTGAAGATTAAGCAAGTGAGAATAAGTAAAAAACATGCTGTTAGTAAGTCGAAATCGAAGTTCAAGCAAGTAGAAATAAGCAGGATTGTTGTTGTTGACAGGCAAGGTTGCGTTGTGTTACTTTTCTAGTTGTTGATCTTTTTGGTATGCCTTGTTGAATAGGTGAGTCTTCAGGGATTTGCGAAAGCTGGTTAGTTCGTAAGTAGCTTTTAAGCTGCGCGGTAGTTTGTTCCATAACTGTGTGCTCAGGTAGAAGAAGTTTGACGCATGCGTTAGTCTGTATTTCAGGCCTTTACAACTGGGGAGACATTAGGCACAGTGCCTAGGACCCATGAAAATGTTTTAATTTCTTTTTTAAATCAGAAAGAATAAACAAAGTAGTTATTTTCATGCTTTGCCTTTCAGCCTGGAAAATATACACAATAAATAGAATACAAATACATAAAATACAAATCAAATACAAATAAAATATGCATACAACTCAAATTAAAAGCTCAGTCATATTATATGACACCCAGGGAGGGGCCCACAAAGACAAAAGTGCCTAGGGCCTACAAAAGTCATGATGCAGCCCTGGTTTTTGCCACATCCCCAAAATATCCCAACCTTCCTTCTATCTGAATGGTTTAAGGACATAAGAGCTTACGCAAAGGCTTAGTTTTTACATACTAAAAAAAAAAGTAGGACTATACTGAATTTAGACTAACTTCAAGATTTCACTTGTGAGTAGTGAAAATAAAAAAAAAAAATAGTAAAGACACAGGCAATCTTTATTGTTGCATTTTTCAGGTTGTGACCAACATATTTAGTTACTTAGAATGGGAAGTTATCATCCTAGTAGGATCTATGGACTTATCTCAATAGGCAAGTAGTTAGATCCCTTGGACTATCGACTCAACAGTTACTATACAGAAATAAAGCTAAATTACTTACTTGTAGCAGGTGTTCTCCGAGAACAGGCATATATTCTCACATGTGGGTGAAGTCATCTACAGAGCCTGGTGCGGACATTGCCAATTGCAATGTCACTTTAAATCTTTGAGGTAGAGCCCCCACCACACATGCACGGGTGCCTTCCTGCCCGACGCTCGAGCACAGGACCAGCAGTACTGAACTAAAGCTAAGAAGACAACTACAAGAGGAGGTGGGAGGAATGTGAGAATATATGCCTGCTGTCCTCAGAGAACACTTGCTACATGTAAGTAATTTACCTTTCTGCAAGGACAAGTTGATATTCTCACATGTGGGACTCATTAGCTGCAACATTCACAATATAATAATGAATTTTGCAACTATGTACAATGTGAGTCTGGCTGAAAAAGAGCCAGAGAGCAGAGTTGACTTTTAAGTAGTAAAAAGATTCTTCAGGACTGCTTGTCCAAACTGGCTATCCTGCCTAGAATGCTGCTCCAGACAGCAGTGCACAGTGAAGGTGTGGATAGAAGATCACATAGCCACATTGCAAATCTCTTCAATGGAAGCAGAGAAGAAATGGGCTATTGAAGTTGTCATGGCTCTTACAATGTGAGCAGTGACCAGCCATGAAGGGACCGCCTGAGTATACATGTAGGAGATACAGTCAGTCAGTCAATCAATCAAGTAGATATTGTATGTTTGGTGATGGAATCCCTAATTTGTTAGGGTTGAAGGATAAAAAAAGCTGGGAGGACTTCCTATGTGGTTTTGTACACTCCAGATAATATGCTAGAGAACACTTACAGTCTAAGGTATGCAGTGCTGATTCTCTACAATGAGAGTGTGGCTTAGGGAAGAAGACAGAAGTACAATAGACTGATTGAGGTGGAACTCTGATACTACTTTAGAGAGGAATTTGGGGTGGATTCGGAGGACAACCCTGTCGTGGTAGAACATGGTGTAAGGTGGGTCTGCCACTAGGACTAGAAAATGTGCTTACTCTTCTGGCAGAAGTAAGAGTTATTATGAACACTACCTTATATGTGAAGAATTTTAAATTACAGGAAAGAAGTGGTTCAAAAGGAGATTTCATGAGCGACGTGAAGATGAGATTGAGATCCCAAACCACAGGGGGTGGTTTGATAGGATGTTTGGTATAAAATAAACCTTTCATGAATCTTACTATCAAGAAATAAACAGAAACTACTACTACTTAACATTTCTAGAGCACTTCTAGGGTTATGCAGCACTGTACAGTTTAACAAAAAAGGACAGTCTCTGCTCGAAGGAGCTTACAATCTAAAGGATGAAATGTCAAGTAGGGACAGTCAAGATTTCCTGAATAGAGGTGTAGTGGTTAGGTGCCGAAAATGTACTAATGGCACTCAAGTGTACTCTGACCAAGTTAGTTTAAGGACAGAATCAGAAAGATGGAGGAGGTACTCCATAAGAGTGGGAAGCCAGTCCCTATCTCCTGCAATTCACTAAAGACCACTTCTGCACTGTGAAACGATTTAATCTGTTGAGAGTTAGTTGTGCAATTTTTTTTTCTCATTCAGATGGGGGTTTCATTCATTCCCAAGGAGCTGCTGCTGTTGAAAAGTGTTTACATTTTTGTGTTCCTTCACGCAGTAAAGCCTGGGGAATTGGGAGGCACTGCCGTGTGGATCTTCATTACAGCCCACTTTAAGTGTTGCGCTGACAAACATTAAAGTGTTAATATAGTATGGTGTATAATTATTTGACAGCCCAGGCCTGAGACATTGGTTCTGGCTCCAAACTGAGAGAAAAGCTTGCAGGCCTGTGTAACTCTGACTTGACCTCGTGTTGGAGCACTGCAGAGAACAACAGGAAATCACAAGGGTGGGGGTCTAACTGACAGAGTAACATTGTGTTCAGCAAAATGGTGGGAAAGGAAGGGTTTGTGGTCAGTACAGCCAGGTGCAGGGTCTTGCTTAAGGTCGTGGTTAAGCAAGCTAAGGATGAGAACATGTTTAAGATTTGAAGCTACTCATTAGCATAAGCCAATCAGTGCTAACCATGACATAAATTAGATCCAATCAGATATGCTGACCTATATCTTGAGTAAATCTATAAAAGTTAACGTACTTCCTGATTCAAGTTAGAGTGGAGTCATGGCTCATTCTCTCCAGGGGAAACCAATACATTGCACTAGAACTGCCAAATTACCCAATTGCTTTCCCCTGAATACCCTTTATTGGTAAGATATATCACACAGGATTAAAACCCAGAAAGCACCTGTTTGCAACTGGGATATTATATTCCTACAACCAATTGATTGTACATGCCACTTGTATATTCTTTGGTGTCGTTGGTAAGTAAATGAATTTATAATCTTTAGAACTATACTGTCTCTCCTTCTCTTTACTAATATCTGTTAACAATCCCTTGGTTTGGTTCAAGAATAAGAACCACTATTCTATTCAGAGATGGAGCCAGATTTGAGGTGTGATCAGCCTTCTCAAGGTTCTCTCTGGTACCAGACAGTTGAACTGCAGTACCCGGCAGAACCTAGGGGATAATTAACTCCAAATTATTTCAATGGACAGATAAACAGCAAAATAAGGGTCCAGGTAGAAAGGTGTGACAGCAGGAGTTCATCTTATGATTTTAATGAAGTTTTATTTAGTCTTTGTAATTGTATGTATGTTAATTGAAAAATGTGAAGAATATAAGATTTTTAATAAAGAAAAGATGTAGGTCGAGTGATATTCTGAAGAATCTGGCTAGTACTGGTATATTACCACCCCTCGTATCATCTCCTCACCAAAAAACAAAAAAAACTTGTTAACACAGGAGAGAGACGATGGATCTGGAGAGGATAACCTTTAATTTAATATTTGTTTACATAATATTAAACAACATCATTCAGAACAAACTCCTCTCATATGAGGAAAGGCTAAAGAGGTTAGGGCACTTCAGTTTGGGAAAGAGACGGCTAAGGGGAGATATGATTGAGGTGTAAATGAGTGGAAGTGAATTGATTTTTTGCTCTTTCAAAAAGTATAAAGACTAGGGGACACCCAATGAAGTTACATAGAAATACTTTTAAAACAAATAGGAGCCTCAATAAACATGTTGCCAGATTAGGAAGTTAATACAGTTGGATTGTTGGTATAGACCAAGGTTTAATGTTAAAGGGGTTCATAAGGGAAGGGGATAGGATGACTTGGAAGTGTAGAACAATAAAGGAACCGGATCTGTAATAAAGGCAGAGAGGTAAATGCAGGTCCAGGGAGATAGGTAATATCTGGATAAGGTAACTTCTTTTGTTTTTAATTAACATTGAAATATAAAAAGAAAGGGTAGGGGTGGGTGGATAAAATTGTTAAAAGTTTGATGACTGCCTTAATATTCTGTTGTTTTTTATTGTGTACATTTTGATATTTGAATTTCTGTACACTCATATTGTTGGATGTGTTTCTTTTGAATTGTCATCAACGAGTAATTAAGAGATAGAACGCATTGCCAGATGATGTGGCAACAGTGGTTAAATTATCTGGGTTTAAAAAAGATTTGGACAAGCTCCTGGAGGAAAAGTTCATAGTCTGCTATTGAGACAGTCATGGGGAAGCCACTGCTTGCCCTGGGATTAGTAGCATGGAATCTTGCTACTATCTGGATTTCTGCCAAGTACTTATGACCTGGATTGGTCACTATTGGAAACAGGATACTGGGCAAGATGGACCATTGGTCTGACCCGGTGTGGCTATTCTTATGTTCTTATAAGAGAACCTAGCAGGGTTGAGTGTTTTGGATGCACACCAGAGGAAAAACCTCTTCCATTTCAAATGGTAACATTTCTGAATGGAAGGTTTCCTAGAGGCTAGGAGTATTCTAGAGATTCCTTCAGGAAGGTTTAAGAAATGTAAATTTATGTCATCAGGAACTAAGCCATCAGGGCTAGACAGCGAGGGTCTGACTAGAGGAGAGACCTCTCATTCTGAGTTATTAAGGTTGGAAAAGGAACTAACCTCAGTGGTTGTTTGGACAATAACTCTAGAAGAAGAGGGAACCAGATTTGATGCACCCAGTAGGGAGCAATTGGAATCATGGTACCTTGATCTCAACGCAGCTTGAGAAGAGTTTTCCCTATGAGAGGTAGTGGGGGAAAGACATATAGAAGGTTTGTTGCCCAGTGGAGCAAGAAGGCATCCAGGGCTACACAGCTGGGAGCATAGAGTCTGGAACAAAAGCAGGGAAGCTTATTGTTCTGAGGAGAAGGGAACAGGTCTATCGCTGGGGTCTCCCACTGCTGAAATATTCAACGAGCTACAAGCATGCTGAGGGACCATTCATGAGGCTGAAGGACTCTGCTTAATTTGTCAGCATTCTATTTGCCAGCTACGTAAGCAGCTCTTATAAAGATGTTTCGAGAAGCTGCCCAAGTTCATACCTGCATTGCTTCTTGACAGAGGTGGTAAGAACCTGTTCCGGTAATACATCACAACCTGGTTGTCTCTGAAAATGACTATTATCTGATCGAGTATGCAGTTCTGGAAAGTTTTGAGGGCATTCCAAATTGCTTGCAGTTTTAGGAGATTGATATGATGTAATTTCTCCTGTGGGGACCAAGAACCCTGTATGTGGAGACTATTGAGGTGAAAACCCCAACCTATCATGGAGGCATTCATGGTGAGGATCTTGTGATGTGGAAGGTGATGTGGAGGGGGCTGAAACAAAAGAACCCAGGATAGATTCTGGAACACCATCCACCACTATAGAGAGCTGCAGAGTGACTCAAATATGGGACGAGAGTAACCCCATATCTTGAGACCACTGAGAGAAGAGTGTCCACTGAGGATGCAAAAGTGTAGTCGACGCAGTGCTGTTACATGGACTGTTGAGGCCATGTGACTGAGTAGGCGAAGCATCTGATGAGCAAATACTCGGATGGATCTGAACATCTGAATGAAGAGATGTAGTGTGTTGTTTGCTCTCTGTTGAGGGAGGAAGGCTCAGCCCTAAGTGGTATCAGGGAGGAACCATATGAATTCTAAAGTATAAACCGGTTGAAGATGTGATTTGGAATAATTGATTGCAAGCTTGAGGAGTTCTAGGAGCCTGATGGCAGACAGAACAGAGGTGTGTGCCCACTCCCAGAAGGCTGCCTTGATTAACCAGTTGTCTAAGTGGGGGAAGACTTGTATGCCCAACTTGTGAAGTATTGCAATTAACATTATCAGGTACTTTATGAGGACTCGAGGAGTCAAAGCCAAGCCAAAAGGTAAGAACTTGTATTGATGATACAGAGTGCCACAGCTGAAGCGGAGGAACTTTCTGTGCACAGGGAGAATAGATATATACATGTACGCTTCCTTGAGATCTAGAAAGCAAAGCCAGTTAAGTTGTATCATGGGAAATAGTGATCCCAAGAAGCCCATGCAAAATTTTTCTTTGAGTAGAAACTTGTTTAAAGACTCGTAGATCGAGAATTGGACAAACTCCTTCCATCTTTTTTGGTATGAGAAAGTATCTGGAATAGAACCCGCGACCCTATCCGGCAGAGGAACTGGCTCTATTGCATTCTGCTGAAGAAGACCCAAGAGCTCCTCTCAAAGCAGAGTCATTTGGAGGGAGCTGAAATGAGACTCTCTTAGTGAATGATAGGGAGGTCTTTTTTCCCCCCAAATGCAGAGCATAACCAAGCTGAATGGTGCGTGGCACCCAACGGTCTGAGGTTATGAGAGGCCACCTCTGTTGAAAGAGAATGAGTCTCCCACCAACCAGTAGGTCGCTTGGCATGAACAACTGTACAGTAACAATGCTCTCTAGGAAGGAGACAAAAATTGGGTTTTGTTTAGACAGAGGGTGTCTGGGATTTTTGATGCTGCTGCTACCTTGGACGTGAGCATTGGGGCATAGTCTTTTGAGGTGGAAGAGGAAGAGGAGTATAATGTCCCATAGACATAGAGTAATTGGAGTGTCAAAATCCTTCTGTAAATTTTCTAGTAGAAGAAGAGATATCGGACGTCTCTGACCTGGATAAAGTTTTTATAATATCTGTATGTCTTTTGATTAGATCAGCCACTTCCTCAACTTTGTCACCAAACAAGTTTACTCCACAACAAGGAACATCTGCTAGACACTCCTGGACAGTAGATTTGAGGTCGAAGACCCTGAGCCATAAGAGACATTGCATTGCTACTGCTAAGGCAGAAATGCGTGAAGAGACATTTTAGGCTTCCCTTGCCAGATATTTAAAACAGTCTAGAAATTTCCTGTGAAGCTTATGGAATTCCTCAGCCTTCTCAGTCAGGGGGAAAGAATTCTGCAAAGGATAGAGTACTCTGTATTAGAGATTTTAAGTAAATTGTGGAATAAAGTTGATAATCTAATATGCGTTTGGTTGGCACTGAAGCTTGAAATGTTTTTCTGCCAAAAGAGACCAATGTTCCAGCTTCTCTTCCAGGAGGAGCAGAAGTATGAGGTCTTGCACTGTGACTGCATTTTAAAGCAGATTCCACAACTCGGGAATGATAGGGTAACTGGGTTTTCTCAAACCCAGTGCATTTCTGTATCCTATACATTGTATCAATTTTCTTTGGGGCAATCGGAACTGTGAGTGGATTCTCCCAGTTTTTGATCAGAATTTTTCTCATAATTTTATGAAGTGGAACAGTGATTCCTTCTCTAGGAGGTGAGTCATAATCCAGAACCTCAAAGTGTTCTGAACAAGGATCTTTCTCTGTCTCTAATTTAAAAGGTATGGCTTGGGGGACTTCCGGCGGAGCCGAGCGGGAAGATGGCCGCCGACTAGAGGGCTCCGCGACGCCGCGCGAGAGATCTCCTTCTCCCCCCGCCAGCTGGGTTCGCCCGTGGCTACAACGCTGCATAAAGGTCCCGAGAGCACGGGGACACAAGCGGGCACTAGCGGGAATTCCCCGCGGTGCCGTGGCCGAAATTAATTGCACCGCGTGCGCCGCGATTCAAGATGGCGGCCGGAAGAATCCTAAAGCGGGCAGAGGAATGAACGGCAACATAACAACGCGGCGGATGGCGGCTTGGTAAAGAAACGGGCCCAAAGGCAGGGTAGAACGAGGAAGGTAGGAGAGACTAAGAGACACTCCTTTTCTGCTGCTCCCCCCCCGATTTGAAGAGGGCTTTAGCCCGGTCCCTGGCAATACTCATAGTTGAAAAGGGAAATAAACCAAGCCCAACGCAACAGAGATGCAGTGACACAATAAAGACTTGGGTAAATTAAAGAACTCGCTGTAACAGTCACGCAAATCCTCTAGACAAACTAACTGCACATAAAGGAGAAGAACTGTACTCAGCGTGATTCTATAATATACGCTGGATAAAGAACCAAATCGAAGAGAGTACTGCCCGGGTTATAATATTCAAACTGTCCCAGAAGGTGGAATAGCGGTGCGCGCTGGGCATAGAAAAATCGGCTCCACGTTTTCTGATAAGGACGCCAGCTCCATAGTGCAGGTGTGCAAAACATAGCACAGGACGAAACATAGACTGCATGGAGCAGTACCTGAAGCCTAAATCTGCTGGCACAACCCGAAGTGGCACCAAATTCGACAAGGGGAAAAATACTCCTCCACCCACAGGAGCAAGAATGGCTGAAGGGAAACTCGAAAAACTCGGGGACTTCTCTGAAAAGCAATTGGCCCAGATCACCATGGCAGTGAGCGCTGCACTTAACCCCAGATTTGATTTGCTAGAACGCCAAATGAGTAACATGGAAGCTAACATGGCAGATACAGTGAAGAGGCTGGGAGAAACAGAAAGCAGAATATCTGCCTTGGAAGATACCAGAGCGCAGAACACCCAAGATGTAGCTCGGATGACAGAGCAACTCAAGGCACAGCAAGACAAGATTGAAGATATGGAGAACAGAGCAAGAAGATGCAACCTCCGCATTGTGGGTCTACCAGAGGCAATTCCAGAGAAAACTTTAGGGCACGTGTTGGAGCAGTGGCTTAAAAAAGAACTGGCTCTGTCTGATAGTTACGGAGAACTGTGCATTGAAAGGGCTCACAGGCTGGGCCGGTGGCAACAGGGACAGCAAAGACCCAGAGTGGTGATAATCAAAGTTCACAATTACTTGCATAAAGAAGAAATCATGAGGGGCTTCCGTTTAAAAAGAGACACTCTGAGCTATGACGGAAACCAGATAAGAATATTCCAAGACTATTCTGCAGGAGTGCAAGAACAAAGGCGCAGAGTTCACCCGCTCTGCACGACATTAGTCAACAGGAAAACAAGATTCTTGCTACTTTACCCAGCTGTTTTAAAGATCCAGCACGAAAACAAATGGCGCTCCTTCCAATCAGTGCAAGAGGCCCAGCAATTTATAGACACTGAATTGAAGGCACCTGATGATGCGCCACCTTGACTTTGAGAACAGAGAACTCCTGGTGAAGAACCGCATAACCCTTGCAAGTATAGGAAGAAATATGATGATGTGATTTACTAAGGTTGTATAAGGCAGTTGCTTATGTTACATAGTTAAAGTGATAATATGATATCTGTCAGATTGATAAAACTAATGGTGGAGGAAGTTTAAATATTTAAGGGCCATTTTAGAATTGATCTAAACTAAGAAGGGGGAGGAGCCACCAATGGGACCGAGAGGAGGAATGGGGGGGGAGAGGGGAAATCTCATAGCGGTAATGTGTCACCTGGAAGCAGAGAAATAACGATAAGGGTTGGAGGGGAGGGGGGTTTAGGTAACCGGATAAGGGGACAGAGACGGGGGAAAAATCAATGGTTCAAGGGGGGAGGGTGCTCCAGAGCTAAAAGAATTGGGTCACACACACGGGTTAGGCAAAAGGGGGGAACACATAGGAACTGCGTACCAATGAAGGAAAGGGAATATATGAAGCCACTGGGGAAGGGCTGGGACCCAGGGGCTAAATTATTAGAGTATAAATTTTGGAAAATAGCAAACCCACACAGTCACACACTGTAAAATAGTCACTTGGAATGTAGGTGGCATTACGTCTCCCATTAAAAGAAAAAAGATTCTGGCACACCTAAAACACCTCAAGGTAGACATAGCATGTTTACAGGAAACAAAGTTGACGGCAGCAGAACATGAAAAACTCAAACAGGGGTGGATAGGACAGGTGATATATGCATCCACAGATGGGCGAAAGGGAGGAGTTGCAATATGTATTAACCGCCGACTGGCCTGTAAGGTAGAGAAGATCTTGCATGATCCTAAAGGAAGATTCCTCCTGGTTAAGCTATGGTTACAAGGGAGGGAGGTATACCTACTGAATGTTTATGCTCCTACCCCTCCAGATAGCTCCTTCTTCCCAGGGTTGTTGAGGAGGCTGATACCATATGAAGACAAACACCTGATTGTAACAGGGGATATGAATATATCCATAGACCCCAAGATGGATTACTCAGGCGAGGGTAGCAGGGGAGTAGAAGGTAGGAGGGGATCACTGATGTTAAACGAGTTTACCAACTCTCTCTCTGTAGTGGACACATGGCGTAATTTACACCCAGATCAAAGAGATTATACACACCGGTCCAGGGCCCATGGGACTTGGGGAAGATTAGATTACATATTCATTTCAGCAGCCTTGTTCCATAGTGTAAGGGACACGAAAATAGAAGAGGTTCTGATATCTGATCATAGCCCTGTCTGGTTGGAGCTGGAGGCCCCAGGAGGCTTTCAGCCGTCCAGACGGTGGAGGTTCCCGGGACACCTGATAAAGGATAAATCTTTTCAAAAATTCTTAGCGAAAAAGTGGGAAGAATATGAAATGTTCAATAAAGACCACAAATCGAACCCACAGTTATTTTGGTGTGCAGGAAAGGCGGTGCTGCGGGGGGACCTGATAGCGTATGTAGCAAGTAAACGGAAAAGGAATGCAGCTAGCCTTTTACAGTTGAATAGGCGACTGCGGAAAGCCAGACGTCAGTATATAGCACAAAGATCCACGGCTACTAAGGAAGCTTATTTGTCTTTACAGGCCGCGGTAAACTCCCTATTGCATGAAAAAACATTACAGAACAGAACTTTCCAAAAATACAAGTTCCATCACTTTGGAAACAGAGCAGGGGGTATGCTGGCCCGGCTAGTTCGGAAGCGGGAGGGAAATAGAACAATACCGGCCTTGAAAGAAAAGACAGGTGACCTTACTAATAACCCAGAGAGGATCCTCCAAATATTACAGGAACATTTCAGTGACCTTTACAGGGCCAATCGGCCTGCCACGGAGGCTCATATGAAGGACTTTCTCAGTAGGGCAAAAATGCCAAAGCTAGGAGAGTCTGAAATGGCAGGCCTAGAGGCCCCGATTCAACTTAAAGAACTATCAGACGCAATAAAAGGGCTAAAGTCTTTCTCAGCTCCCGGAATGGATGGGTATTCAGGAGAATTTTACAAAATGCTCCAGCCCCAGTTGCTAGGGCCATTATTCGAATATCACCAGGCGGTAATTCGAGAGGGAAGATTCCCAGTGCATGAAAATACTGCCTCTATATCATTACTGTTGAAGCCCGGGAAATGTGGGGAGGAACCCGAATCTTATAGGCCTATCTCGTTGATTAATGTCGATATTAAATTGCTTGCAAAGATCCTGGCCACACGGCTCAATGCTCATCTCCCAAGTGTGATTGAACCTACACAAGTGGGATTCATTCCAAAAAGGCACTCGGTAACACACATTAGAAGAGTCTTATTGACAATGGCAGAGTGCCAGCATGGGGAGATCCCAGGGATACTGGTGAGCCTCGATGCTGCAAAGGCTTTTGACAGGGTCGAGTGGACCTTCTTATTTTGTGTTCTAGACTGGATAGGAATTCCTGCAGAAATGAAGCAAACCATAAAGGCCCTATATTCCGGTATGAAAGCCCAGGTCACAGCAAATGGAGGGATCTCAGAGGGGTTTCCAATAGGCAGGGGAACACGCCAAGGCTGCCCACTCTCCCCGCTTTTGTTTGATCTTACATTAGAACCATTACTACGCTATCTAAATTCGGACCCGGGAATTAGGGGGGTGAGATTAGGGGAACAGGAAGTTCGAGCTTTAGCGTATGCTGATGACGTCCTCCTAGTATTAACTAACCCACAAGAGTCTTTTAAGGCTGCCTTAGCACTGATTAAGGAGTATGGGCAGTTATCAGGGTTTAGCCTTAACCTCGCAAAGTCATGCGCGATGTCCATGGATAGTGACATTAAATTAAATTGGCAAGGAGAGGCTGTACTGAGATGGGAGACATCAAAAATGAAATATTTAGGAGTGTACATAACCAGAGATGGGGCCTCCCTATATAAAGAAAACATAGGCCCGTTGATGGAGATGACTAAAAATAAGTTGTTCATGTGGAGGGAATTACCACTTACAATTTGGGGCAGAATAGCGCTGTTTAATATGATGATAGCCCCCAAGTGGCTATATGTCTTCCAACAATTACCGTTGTTTCTGAAACGAAAAGATGAAAAGTCTTTACAACGTCTACTACAAAAGTACCTTTGGCAAGGGAAGAAACCGAGAATTCCATATCATCTAATGACAGGCCCAAGGGAGGGGGGTGGCATGGGACTTATGAGCATTAAATTTTTGGCAATCGCAAGTTCCATGAGACACATAAACGATTGGTATCGAGGGACATCTGAGTTTTCCATTACGCCGGTAGAGACGCTGATGTTCCCAAACATACACTTCAGTCATCTGCTCCATTCTGGAGCACCACTGCCCACTGGAGCATTCAGGAGGCATCCCCTACTGAGGCCCCTCAGGGAAACGTGGAGATGGGTGTGTAGACGTTATCATTTCTCTGCCCGAACGTCCCCCTGGCTGTCTATATGTAATAACCCAGCGTTCCCTCCAGGCCAAGGGGTTAGTGTCTTTAGTAGATGGGCGCAAAAAGGGATTATATACCTGGCACACGTAGTCACGGAGCAGGGACACATTCTCTCATACCAAGAGCTGCAGACTCGATTTAGGATCCCCCCGACATATCAATTTGCATATTGTCAACTGAGGCACTACGTTGCTTCCCTGGAGTGGACCGACCTCACGGAGGATGTGGTGGAGGTTCTCTCCGAGGAGTTTACTCTGGGAGCACAACTCTCAGTGCCATTGAGATTCCATCATCAGCAGCTGAAGGACACTGCAGCAGAACTAGACTTTAGACAGATTGCACGGGACTGGTCAGGGGACCTGGGTTGCACATTTACACAGGAAGAATGTAGATCATATTTGAAAGCTATGTATAAGCAGCGACTTTCCATACCCCAAAGAGAGAGGTTATATAGATGGCTGTTGAGAACACACATATCTCCTCGCAGAGCACTAAGAGCGGGGTTTGATACTACAGGAACCTGCCCCAAGTGTAACCAGGGAGCGGCCTCACTGGGGCATATGTTTTGGGGTTGTCCACTGGCGGGAAAGTTCTGGAGGCAAATCATAGCGGGAATAGACCAATTATGGAACTGCACTCTCATATATGATCCCTTAATTTTATTTAACCGCTTTAAGCTAACTGCAGAGGCTCCAGAGGGCTTTAAGGCATTTGCCAAGATGGCTATATATTTTGGAATAACCACCATACTGCAATTCTGGAGGGCAAAAGAAATACCCCCCTTACAGGCATGGCGTGCACAAATGGTGCGACAAATGAGAATAGACAGGTGTGGGGTGCCTGATCTGGAAAGCCCCGCAGGTCTCAAGTTTAAGGCTCAATGGGAAATGCTTTGGATTACCCTTCCGGTTAAGGCACAAAGCCTATTGCTGAAATTTTAAAGCCTAAGCAAGGTCTCCCAGGTTTATGAATAAACAGAGGGGCTATGGATTACGGTAAAGGTGGTCCAGTACCTACCGAAAGTCGGGTACGCAATGTACAAGGAGAGATGCCACTTCCTTAGATGTTGACTTCTTGTGTGTACTAAACTACAAACACAGTTGATTTTGTAATGGAGCAAAGGGAGGGGGGGAGGGGGGTGGGAAAGGAGCAAAGGGAGGGAGGGAGAGGGCAGGGGGGTTGGGTAGGATACTCCTTAAGATTAATATAGCCAAATAACTCATATAATGTCGAAGCTGAACAACAGAGTTTATTCTGAAGTAATTTAGCCAGATGTTTGTCAATTGTTGGAGGTTTTCTGTTACATTTGTAATACTAGAATGTGATAAGATATAGGGAGTGCTGGGGTTGGGAGGAGGGGGAGGGAAGGGAGAAAATGCAAATACTATACTGTAATAAGATAAGCTGTTTCAGCCTGTGGGTTGACAATTTATGTATAAATTTCATTTTCGGCAAAGAAAGGTTTTATTTGTCTGTTACAATCAATAAAAATGATTTAAACATAAAAGGTATGGCTTGAGCCATCTCCCAGACAAAGCCAGGAAAGGATATATTTTCTGGCAAAGACCTATGTCTCTCAAGTAGCAGAGAAAGATCAGATGGAATGCGATACGACTCCTCAGCTGAAAGGTCCTGTGGATCCTGATCTATCTCCCAGGAGAGGTCTGAGTCCGACTCTTGAAAGTATTGTTCACGGGAAATACGTGCAAGAGAGAGTCGACTACAGCATCAGCTCTGCATCTAGGTGCGTCGATGCAGATGAGTCTCCAAAGTTGAAGAAAGTTCCTCTGCCAATGTTAACACATGTTGGTTGGGTTCATGCTGCTACGGACAGGCTGTGCCGGCGTGCAGGACCTCTCCTGTGACTGTCTCTATGATGTATGAAAAGGTTGGGCTGAGGCTGGCACAAGCACCCTGTAAGCCTGTATAGACTGCGAATGCAGTAGCCCTGAAAGCTCCTTCTTGAGCACAGCCCGGATTGCCTACTGTAGAGTAGGCATTGGTACTAGCTGCAAAAGTGGTGTGGATGCAGCCTGAGTTTTAGTCTGTGCAGGCATAGCAGAACTCAAAGACCTCGAAGGCTCTCAATGAGAAATAAGTTGGGAAGGAGAGTGGTTACTACTGCATGGACACTTCCTGTGCATCAAGGATATCCATGCAGGGGAGGTGTGGGTAGAATGCCTGGAGGAAGAATGATAGCGATGCTTCTTAGGCTTTTTATCCTGCAGGTCCCTTGATGTACGCATCGATGACGAGGACATAGAGTCATTACATATTTGCACTACTGTCCAACATCAGATCATCTCAATGTTGCATTGGTGCACCCAATATCGATGCCGACGTCAGCCATGCTCGATGCGAATGCCGATGTTTTTCACACCGGACTCTGCAGGCTTTAAGGGTCTTCGCTTGCATGCACAAGCAGAGGCTACACTGTATGTCCCAGTGCTCTGGACCCAATCGCTGAATACACCAATTATGGTCTGTGACTGAAACAGTCCTATTGTATCGAGTACACTTCTAAAGCCATTCAACACCCTCGTTGACATGGAAGCAACATGACTGATGCATGGTCAAAAGGCTCTATGGCCGGGGGAGGTCAAGTGGTTGAGTACCTGAAATTGGTCAGTTTCCTGGGCTAAAGAAGGGCTCAGAGACCCCAAAGGTTGAAAAATGAAAAATAAACAAATGAGAACAGAAAAAAGAACATGAAGAAAAAAATATACTGGCAAAGGGAAGGCACCAAAAGGCAAAAGTCTGATGCATTGAGGACAGATTGAAAAAACAATGATAGACTTCTGGTCCCATGCTCGAGCGTTAGGTGGGAAGGCACTGCCTCAAAGATTTAAAGTGACAGTGCACTTGGCAGTGTCCACACCGTGCTCCGTGGATGATGTCATCCACATGTGAGAATATCATGCCTGCTTGTCCTTGGAGAATCTAGTTTCACTAAGGATCTGAACTCTATCTGGGATACACAGGACTATACATGGGATTGTGTTCATCCATCTAAAAGAAAGGGTTACTAGACATCATTTCTTCCATTACTATCTCAATTATTTTTATATTCAATTATTAACTTCTTTGACTTTTTCAGGTGTATTACTGGATTTCTCTAGAGATTTCTCCATTGATTCAATCACTTATACAAGATTGCTCCTTGGTTCTGCTGGATTTCCTCTACTATTTCTAAGTAGGGCAGGATTAACCTTTTATTAAGCCCTAGGCAAACCAGTGCATTGGGCTCCCCACTGCTATATAAATACATTTTAAGTCTTCTAAGGAAGGGACCCCCATGTAATTTTTACTACACAGGAAAACTAGAATAACAGGAAGCAACAGATAAAAAGTGCTAATCACCAACTCAGCTGCTGACTGGAGCACACTACACAGGTGGTGGGGAGAACAGACAGATCTCTATGGGCAGTGGTGCCTAGTTCCTTCCTCCCACCCAACACATTAATTCTGTCTGTATTTGACTTACGATGGCAAAATTCTTCCTTGGGAACCATTTATCACAAGTTCGAGAGAGCCCCTTCTGAACATTTGGGCCCTAGTTATGTGCCTAGTTTATCTACGTCTTAATCCTGCTCTACTTCCAAGAATGTTTAAACACTTCTCAATATAAGATCTAACAAGTCACTTAATAACTTTGCAAAAACAAAAACAGTATGTAATCTACTAATGGTATAACATGCTCACTAAACCAATACCCTCCAAATCATTTACAGGCATGTGTTAAAATTATGTAAATTAGGATTTACCAGGTGTGCATGAAAATAGCAGGATATGCTGGCCTCTGTGCACTACTTCATGTATACCCATACTCCTGCTGGAATTCTGTGCGACTGCACAGTGCAGAATTTGCAAAGAGTTCCCCAACCGCGCAAGATTCAGCCTGTTTGTGCAGAATCTGGTTGGTTGGTCCCCCCCCCCCACCCCGAGCCTCGGTGGGCCTTCCCTGGGCCTACTTTAACACTCCCTGGTGGTCTAGTGGCCTCTTCCGGGGTAGAAAAGAACGCCACTCTTTCCTGCCTGCTGTTGCTGCTCTCTGACCAGTGCTCCACTTCATCAAAATGGCTGAAAAGGCTTCAAGAAGTAATCTTGTAAGGCTGCCACATGAAGTCTTGGTGGCCATTCACAAAAAACAGCAGTACCGGCACAGAGCAGCAGCAATGGGCATGAAAGAGTCAGGTTCTTTCCCGCTCTGAAGAGGTATTCCTGATGCAGCTCCTCCTCATTGCAACAACCTAGTGAGTGCGAGTGCAGGTGTGGGAGAATACAGGGGGGAGCAGTGGGAGGGGGCTTGAAACAACTATGGATGGTGCAGGGGGAGGTCAGTAGGGGGCTAGATACTGCCCAAAAGTAGTAACTATGATAATGGAAATTATTCTCCAAACTCCTGGTCAATATTCTAGGGATTTTCTGGCAGATGAATCGAAGATATTTAACTGTAGCAGGTCATCTCCGAGGGCAGCAGGCCTTATATTTTCACAAGCAAGTGACGCTGACCGCATTGCCCAGTCCGGGAATTATGACAAGCGTAAGAAGAGCTTTGAGGAATGTGTGATACGCTTCAATACGCCTGCACAAGTGCCTTCCCACCAGCCACGAGAAAGCAGTTACCTCAGTTATATGCTACAGCAAAAAGGGAAAAATAAGAAAAGAGACAACTCCAAGGGGAGGTGGGAAGAATTGTGAGAATATAAGGCCTGCTGTTCTCAGAGAATACCTGCTACAGGTAAGTATCTTTGCTTTCTCCGAGGACAAGCAGGCCTATTTATTCTCACAAGTGGGGAATCCCTAGCATCCTGGCTCACCGAAAACAACAAACATTGATAACTGGGCTTCAAAATGGTGAGGACAAAACAGAGATCAACCTGAAACCATATACATACTGAGTGAGTGTGCAGCCTGGAACGGAATATAACGGGCTTAGGGGGATGAAATTGGATTCTAGATCACAAACAGATTCTGCAACACTGTCTGCCCGAAGTAACTGTCCCGATGGGTATCCTGCTCAAGAAAGTAATGAGATGTGAATGTGTGGACTGAAGACCACATCACAGCCTTGCAAATTTATTCAATGGAGGCTGACTGCACGTGAGCTACAGACGCAGCCATGGCTCTGACATTATGCAAACATGATCCTGTAGGGTCAGCCCAGCCTGGGAATAAGTGAAGGAAATGCAATCTTCCAGCCAATTAGAGATGGTGCGTTTCCCAATGGCGACCCCAATTCTGTTGGGATCAAAAGAAATAAAAAGTTGCACGGAGTGTCCGTGGGCCTGATCCGCTCCATGTAGTAGGCCAATGTTCTCTTGCAATCCAAGGTGTGCAAAGCACGCTCGCCAGGATAGGCATGAGCTCAGGGAAAGAATGTTAGCAAGACGATCGATTGATTCAGATAGAACTCCAACACGTTCTTACGCAGGAACTTAGGGTGCGTGCAGAGACTACTCTGTTGTGATGAAACAATACAAGGTGCATCCACTACTAAGACCTGAAGCTCACTGACTCAATGAGCTAAAGTAACAGCCACCAAGGAAATGACCTTCCAGGTCAAGTACTTCAGATGGCAGGAAGTCAGTGGCTCAAAAGTAGCTTTCATCAACTGGGTGAGAACGTTGAGGTCCCATGACATTGGTGGAGGTTTTTTGCCAGGGGGCTTTTAAAAAAGCAAACCTCTCATGAATCAAACAACTAGAGGCTGTCCAGAGATGGGCATACCTTCTACACGATGATGATAAGCACTAATTGCACTGAGATGAACCCTTACGGAGTTCATCTTGAGACCACACTCAGAGAGGTGTAGAAGGTATTCAAAAAGGGTTTGTGTAGGGCAAGAATGGGTATCTAGAGCCTTGCATCCACAACAGATGGCAAACCTTCTCCATTTGAAAGAATAACACCACTTAGTGGAATCTTTCCTGGAAGCCAGCAAGACCCAAGAGACACCCTCCTAAAGATTCAAGGAAGTAAATTCTACGATCTCAACCTCCAAGCTGTGAGAGCCAGAGATTGAAGGTTGGGATGTAGAAGAGATCCTTCATTCGAAGTTATGAGGGTTGGAAAAGACTTCAATCTCCATGGTTCTTCGGAGGATAATTCCAGAAGCAGAGGGAACCAGATCTGCTGAGGCCAAAAAGGCACTATCAGAATCATGGTCCCGTGGTCTTGATTGAGTTTCAGCAAAGTCTTCCCTACAAGAGGTATGGGAAGATACACATACAGCAGACCTTTCTCCCAATGGAGAAAGAAGGCATCTGACATTAGGTCTGTCATGAGCCTGAAGCCTGGAACAGAACTGAGAGACTTTGTGATTGATGTGTGTGGCAAACAGATCCACCAAGGGGGTGCCCCGAGCTCAGAAGATCTCACAGACAACAGTCATGCGGTTGCACAACTCTGCTCAGTCTGTCAGCCAGGCTGTTGTTTTTGTCCACCAGATAAGTGGCTCGCAGGTATATGCCATGTTGCCGAGCCCAATGCCACATCTGGACAGCCTCCTAACAGAGGGCTTGATCCAGTGCCCCCCTGCTTGTTGGTGTAATACATGGCAACTTGATTGTCTGTATGAATGAGCACAATTTGGTGAGACAGCTGATCTCTGAAAGCCTTTAGAGAGTTCCAGATCGCCCGGAGCTCCAGGAGAATGAACTGAAGATTTGTTTCATAGGCGGACCACACACCTTGAATGTGGAGCCCATCTACATGAATTCCCCAACCCAGGAGGGATGCATCCATTGTCAGCACCTTTTGCGACTGAGGAATTTGGAATGGAAGTCCCAGAGTCATGTTGGATTGAATGGTCCATCAATGAAGCGAGCGAACAAGCTCTGGAGACACTCTGATGGCATCTTCCAGGCTTCCTGTGGCTTGGTACCACTGAGAAGCCATGGTCCATTGGGATGATCTCATGTGAAGACATGTCATATGTGTTAAGTGCACTGTGGATGCTATGTGGCCCAACAACCTCAACATTAATATCTGCTGAGCCATGACCTGCTGAGAGGTTTGAACTTGGTAAGCCAGTGCGACTAAAGTGTCTGCTCTCAGCCCCAGACTGTAAGTTCAAATGCTTTGTGTGTCGAGAAGGGCTCCTATGAATTCCAACTGTTGGACAGGGCAAAGGTGGGAATTGGGGTACTTTAAAACGAACCCTAGTAGCCCAAGCACCTGAATAGTCCTCCACATGGATTCCTGAGCACCATCCTCCAAGGAGTTTTTCACCAACCAATCATCGAGTTAAGGGAACACATGGACTCCCAGTCTGAGTAGCAATGCTGCAACTATCACTAGACATTTTGTGAAGACCCTGGGAGCTTACGCGAGGCCAAAGGGCAACACGTGGTACTGGAAGTGGTGGGTTCCCGACAAAATCGAAGATACTTCCGGTGACCTGGAAATATCGGAATGTGGGTATTTGCATCCTTCAAATCCAGAGAGCATAGCCAATCATTTTCCTGAATCATGGTGAGAAGGGTGCCCAGGGAAATCATCCTGAACTTTTCTTTGACTAGGAATTTGTTCAGGGCCCTTAAGTCTAGGATGGGACGCATCCCCCCTGTTTTATTCTGCACAAGGAAGTACCTGGAATAGAATGCCCACCCTTCTTTCCCTGATGGAATGGGCTCATCCACATGGGGCTTCAGAAGGGCCAAGAGTTCCTCTGCAAGTACCTGCTTATGCTGAGAGCTGAAGGAATGAGCTCTTAGTGCACAATTTGGAGGTTTCTGATACCAATTGATGGCGCATCCGAGATGGACTATTTGGAGAACCCACCGGTTGGAGGTTATAAGGGGGCCACCTTTCATGAAAATACTTCAGCCTCCCCCTGACTGGCAAGTTGTTCAGGATGTACACTGGTACTACAGCTATGCTGTACTGGAGCCAGTCAGAAAATCGTCCCCTGTTTTGACTGGGCAACAACAGGGGCCTCGAACACATGCTGTTGACAAGAATGCACACACTGGGGCTGAGCCTGAACAGGCTGGCGAGGTGGCGTATCTATGCCTCGGAATAATAAGGACCCCCTCCTCAACTTAACAAAAGACCTCCTAGATGAGGAGGCAGATGCAGATGGAATCCAGCAGGAGAGAGAAGAGATGGCATCAGTATGTTTCTTGATCTGGTTGGCGACTTCCTCAACCTTCTCTCCAAAAAGGTTATCCCCCTTCATGGGACATCTGCCAACCTCTGTTGAACCACTGGTTCCAAATCAGAAACACACAGCCATGAGAGTCTGCGCATTGCTATACTTTGGGCAGAGATCATAGATGCCACATCAAAAGTGTCATAAGCGCCCATAGCCAAGAACGTTCGACATGCCTTCTGCTGTTTGGTCAACTGATGAAGTGACTCAGCTTACTCCGGTGGAAGCGTGTCAGCTAAGTCTAGCATCTTGCGCATCAAGTCTCGCAAGTAAATGCTCAGGAACAGCTCATAAGACTGGATACATGACATGAGCACACAGGCCTAGAACATCTTCCTCAGGTCCTAGCTTCCCTGTCTGGGGACACAGAGACATAGTCTCTAGACCTACTGGCCCCTTTGAGGGCGGATTCCACCATCATGGAATTGTGAAGCAACTGAAGTTTATCAAATCCAGGTGTGCTGTGGATCTGGTACATGGTATCAATCTTCTTAGGCAGTACTGGGACCAATAGAGGGGACTCCCAATTCCCAACAAGTACTTTGTGGAGTTCTTCATGGAGAGGGACAGTCACAGCCTCCCTAGGAGACTTGTAGTCCAGGACCTTGATCATCTTGCCCCTGGGCTTGTTCTCCACTTCCAAAGAGAATGGAATGGCCGCAGCCATTTCTTTAACAAAAGAAGAAAATTAAAGTCTCTCTGAAGGAGACTTTCTCCTTTCAAGTGGAGGGAAGGGTTCACAGGGAATTCAATGGACTCACCTGAGGAAAAGTACCTTGGAACCTCCTCTAAATCTCATGAGTGCACCTCCTTGATGTCAGATAATACCTCCGGGTTGGAGTGCCGAGACCAAACCTGCCTTGACATGGTGAAGCTTCTTCTAGAATGGCGTCAAGAAGCTGTCTCCCATGGCATTGAGAAGCTGTCTCCCGCCTCGACTCCCGCTAAGATTCCTCCACCAACGTCGAAGGAGTGCTGGCTTGGGTGACAGTCAACACCGGGGCCACATGTGGCATCTGTGTTGGAAGCCGCACCACAAGCTGAGGGCCAAGCAGGGCCGCAACGGGAGGCAGGGTAGGCGCAAGCACCCCCGATGCTGATGCATACCATTGCAAGAGGCCATACAGCAGCTCAGAGAGCAAGACCAGGATGCGCTCATCAAGGGCTGACACCGGGAAAGGTTCAGGAACTGCCAGGATTGATACAGGACCTGGGTCTTGGCCTCTGGGAGACCAACACATCGGCACCTCCTGTATGAAGGTGGAGCAGTTCTCCTGGCACAGACGCTTCTCGGATGCCAAATCCCTCAACGCCCCGAAGCTCCCGGCACCATGCGTCGAGGGCTTGTCATCTAGGCTCCTCGGTGCCGAGGAGAACGTCGAATCCACACATCATGTCGAGGTCAGGTTCGTCAGCAGATGGTTCTGGGGGCTCTGCACAGCAGGAGGACTCAAGGCAGCTGGAGACCCACTTGATGTATCACTGCTCCCAGTGTCTATGCGTCTAGCAGCAGCCATGCTTACCGACACTTTCGATGTTGGTACGATGCTTGACCTCGATGCCGATGTTGAGGAACCAGACTTTGCTCCAAAAATCCTCTCGCATTGAGCCTCTCTGGAAACCTGGGTCCTCTTCTTCATATCAAGAAAGAGTACACAGGGACTGTCTCTTTGTGTCAGGTGTTCAGCGCTGTGTGCGTCTGGTAGCGCTATACAAATGCTAATAATAATAATAACTTACGTTTGTCCAAACCTTCAATTAAGAGAGTTAACAAAATAATCTCCTTTTGTAAGAAGGTAGGCAATGACATTTTTTTGGGTAAGGATCATACACCTCTTACTGATTCTAAGTCATGTTCTTTAAAGTATCAATGGGATCTAATCTCTACTGCTGTATTGGATGAGTTGGCTCTGGTAATGACCAAGAGAATATTGCTTAACAAAAGACCTTCCTGGTTTACTGAGTAGCTTCTGATTAAGAAATGAAATTGCAGGCACTTAGAGAATAATTGGCATAAATCTAAGGACCCTAATGCTAAGCTTTAATGGAAGAAGGAATTTAATCAGTATAAGTAGAAAACTGCTGATACTAGAAAAGGATGTTACAGTGAAATGGTTGAATCTTATCATTTAAATACAGAGAAGTTGTTTCGTTTAAGATCTGAAAGCTATTCCCTCTTTATTTCTTCTTCTTGTTACATTTGTATCCCACATTTTCCCACCTATTTGTAGGCTCAATGTGGCTTACATAGTACTGGAGAGGCCTTTGCAGGCTCCAGTGTGAACAAATACAGGGTGATGTTGTGGTAAGATCAAGTTCATGTGGTACACCCACATTAGGGAATCAGAGAATGGAAGAGTTGTGTAATGTCCATTACGTGCTTTAGTTTGTTTGTGTTGCAGAGATTAGGCATTTAAGTTGGATTGATAGGGTATGCCTTTATAAACAGGTTGGTTTTCAGTGATTTCCGGAAGTTTAGGTGGTCATACGTCGTTTTCAGGGCTTTAGGTAGTGCGTTCCACAGTTGTGTGCTTATGTAGGAAAAACTAGATGCGCAAGTTGTTTTGTATTTAAGTCTTTTGCAGCTTGGGTAGTGCAGATTTAGATAAGATCGTGTAGATTTGGATGTATATCTAATTGGTAAGTCGATCAAGTCTGTCATATAACTCGGGGCTTCTCCGTAGATGATTTTTTGAACCAGGGTGCAGATTTTGTAGGCGATGCGTTCTTTGATTGGGAGCCAGTGTAGTTTTTCGCAGAGGGGTTTTGCACTTTCAAATCGCGTTTTACCAAATATAAGCCTAGATGCCGTGTTTTGAGTGGTCTGAAGTTTCTTTAAGGTTTGTTCTTTACATCCCGCATAAATTCCATTGCAGTAATCTAAGTGGCTTAGTACCATTGATTGTATCAGGTTGCAAAATATTTCCCTCGGGAAGAACTGCTTCACGCATTTGAGTTTTCACATTGAGTGGAACATTTTCTTTGTTGTGGATGCCACTTGGCTCGCTAGTGTTAAGTTACAGTCCATTGTAACGCCGAGGATTTTCAAGCTGTCTGAGATAGGAAGGGTGTGATCTGGGGTGTTGATACTTGTGGGGATGTCCGCGCTGTGTTGGGATGAGAGGATGAGACAATGAGTTTTTTTCTTTATTGAGTTTTAGTTGAAATGCATTTGCCCATGAGTCCATGATGTTCAGTCCGAGCTGGATTTCGTTGGTGATTTCTGCCAGTTTGGTTTTGTAAGGAATGTATATTGTGACATCGTTTGCATATATGAAAGGGTTAAGGCCATGGTTGGATAAGGACTTGGCAAGTGGGGTCATCATTAAGTTGAATAGGATCGGTGATAGCGGTGATCCTTGCGGTACTCCACAGTCTGCTTTCCATGGTGATGATATGTTTGAATTTGATTTTACTTGATATGTTCTTGTGGTTTGCAAGCCCTTGATTCAGGTAAGTATGTTTCCACCAATCCCGAACTTATCTGGTAATCTTATTAATATATTATGGTTTAGCTGGGTTTTTCCAACTGCACAGAATATAGCAGACTATTTTATCTAAAGTTGTACAATATGAGCCAAATTACATAGACATAATTTTGTCTCTTTTGCTTGTAGCTGCATATTGTCTCTGGCACTTTTTTTGTCCAATTGTGGCTGAAGAAGTTAAGATATTATTAAGCAAAGTTTCACTCTCTCAATGTTTTTTAGATGCTGCTCTAATGTATCTACTATCAAGGGCTCCTGAGATTTTTATTCAATGGGTTACCTTAGGGGTTAATAGGTTGCTTCAACAAGGATCCTTCCACTTGGATATGGGCAATATTATTTTGACAACTATACTCAAGGGTACAGACTTAGATCTTATACCCTCTTTCAGCCAGTAGCTAAAATTAAATGGAATCAAGTGGGTCAATTATTTGCTGAACATATGGATAAATTTTCATGTTTACATGTTTCTTAGTTTGGGTTCAGGTTGGGCCACAGTACTGAATCTCTTTTATTGGTGTTGACTTCCTACGTAAGGAAACACATATGTCTAGGAGAGCAGATAGTACTACTGCAGTTTGATATAGCTGCCGCATTTGATGCGATGATCATGATCTTCTATTGACAAGACTAAGGGGTATGTTTACTGAGGTGCGTTAGCGTTTTTAACATGCCTGTAAATTTAAGGCACGTTAAACGCTAACACGCCGATACATTTCTATGGGCATTAGCGTTTAACACACATAAACCATTTACGCACATTAAAAACGCTAATGCGCCTATAGTGTCGCTTAGTAAACCTAGCCCTAAGTATAGTGGAATTGGGGGTGTAGTACTGAAGTGGTTTCAGGAGTATTTACAGAATAAGAGTTATGCTGTTAAAAGGGATAATGTTATTTCCTGATCTTGGTCTCCAGGTTGTGGGGTACCTCAGGGGTGCCCTTTGTCACCCCTTCTTTTTAAAATTTTTATGGCTTCTTTAGGTGACCTACACTTTAATCCTGGGGAAATATTACTGTCATATGCAGATGATATCTTACTTTTAGTGCCCACATTACAGAATATACAGGATACTATGGACAGGCTTTCTCTATGTATGGAAAAGATTCAAAATTGGGCTTCTGTATAGTTGTTGAAATCAAACTAACAAAACCAAGATTTTATAGTTTTATAGCCCTGGTTCAGTGGCCCTTAAAGAAATATTCTGCATTAAAACTATCACTTTTCCTGCTCAAACAAAAGCAAAAGTACTTGGAGTAATTTTGGATTTATCTTTGACCTTTGAACTATAAATTAGCCAACTGTGGAAGAAAATCTTTAAGACAATTAAGATGGATAAGGTCATACTTTACTCAGTCTGCTTATACCTTATTAGTTCAAATGCTAATTCTCCTGCACCTAGATTACTGTAATGTTCTTTATTTGAACGTACCTGTTAAGCTATTAACAAAACTGCAACTGATTCAAAATAATGCTATTAGGCTAATCTTTAACCTTAGAAAGTTCTACAGTATTACAGAATTCAGTTACATTGGCTCCCGGTATAACAAAGAATACTTTACAAATCACTATTTTTCAAGCCATTTATGGCCTTTCTTCTTCTTTGATTACTGACCTGATCTGTGTTTCTTTAGGCAGGCTTTCAGAGAGACTACATGGTTTGTTGATATTACACCCTGTAATTTTAAAGGGAGTCCGATTTCTTAAGATAGCTAACACCATCTTTTCTGATTCCTTATTGGAATGCGCTTCCCATTGACATTAGAATAAATGCTAATTATTTATCTTTTTGCAAGAAAATTAAGACCTTTTTGTTTTCTGGATCTCAGTTTGACTATGGTTAGATATAATTGAATTTGCTGTATTTTGGTTTTGTATTTTAGATTGCACTATTTTTGCTCTGCTTATTTGCTGATGTAAACCACACCGGACCCATTTGGGGAGGGCAGCACTATACAAGTATGTGTTGATATTGATGGCAAGTGGTGGGAGGGGTCTTAATAATAGGGGGTTGTCTTGATGCGGTCTAGCCTTGTTTGGAAGGGGGGGAATGATCTCAATTCTGTTAGTGGTGGTGCATGGCCATTCATAGTTGGTTAATTCCAATAACAAACAAGACTCCTCCATGATAGTTACACAACTCCTAGTGTCGGCATCCACGATCTTAGAGGGACAAGTGGCATTCAGCCACGTGAGATCAAGCAATAACAGATTTGGGATGCCCATAGATGTCCGGGGCTGCACATGCACTATACTAAATGGATTAGCATGCATCTCTCCTTTGCCAATAGGTGCGGGTAAACTGCTGAACCCCATTTGTGGTAGGGATTAGGGATTGCAATATTTCCCATGAATGAGGAATTCCCAGTAAAGTGAGGGTAATAATTTGTATTAAGTCTTTTTGGATTGTTGTTTTAAGCATTATCATACTGAATGTCACAATGCTGAAGCCATAATAAGAAACCATTCAAGACTATTTGCATGGTGTTGTACTATTGTGACATCATCTAGGACTGCCTATATGTGATAGGCATGGTAACAAATTGTCAGCTACCCCGGTTGTGATGGTAAAATTATGCCTTACCTGCTGATAATTTTCTTTCCTTTAGTAGCAGCAGATGAATCCCCGCTATGCAAGGGGATCCAAGGGAAGAACAGAACTACTTTAAGCTGTTTCTATATCTTCTGAATGTGAGCAGGATCTCCTTTGCTCTGGGACCCTAAATTTGAAACTTTCTTAACAGAGCTTGGCCTCAGTAGCCCTTTTCGTGATTGGGGGAGTTTTTATGCCCATCTGAGGCAGATGGGTTGTAAAGGGCTAAGGTTTCCGGAAGGAATCTGATGGTCCTGCGATGTGTCTTGTTTTTTTTCAGGATGCACATCAGCCACTGGGGGGCTTCTCTGGGGCAGAGGATTTCTGACCCCCCCCCCCCCCCCAAGCTCATTCTGCTGCTCTGTATGCCTATATGTTTCAGAAGTCTGGTAGGAGAAATAACAGGGGCTAGTGCTCTGGTCTCCATGGTAACCATGGAACCTCAGTGCTGTCCAAGGTTGCCAATTGGGCGGTTTTCCGCGACCCGCTGCGGGAGATTTTTCCCCGCTGCGGGTTGTGGTTTTTTGGGCTGGTTTTTGGGGGTTTTTGGGGGGTTTTTGTGCGGTTTTTCAGGCCGCTGGGGGCGGGGCTAGTGACATTTTGGGCGGGGCCGGTGACAGATGAGAAGGGGCCGATGACGAAGGAGGTGGGGCCAATGACGAAGGAGGTGGGGCCAATGATGAAGGAGGCGGGGCAATGGCGAAGGAGGCGGAGTCGATGATGGCGGGGCGGGGTTGATGACGGCGAGGGTGTGGGGGTTGGGCGGGTTTCGGGGCTGAGTACCTGGCAACACTGGTGTTGTCATGGGGGCATTTGCTCCAGGTGCAGTAGTTTCAGCAAAATAGTTTTCTTTTTCTGGAACATGGTTGGCTTTCAGCCTGAAGGTCACAGGTTTAAGGCTGGTTTCTGCATCAAATTAGAAGCTGTGGCCCACGGCTCCTTTTCTATGGGGTATATATATATTTTTTTGTTACATTTGTACCCCGCGCTTTCCCACTCATGGCAGGCTCAATGCGGCTTACATGGGGCAATGGAGGGTTAAGTGACTTGCCCAGAGTCACTGAAGTGGGAATCGAACTCAGTTCCTCAGTTCTCCAGGACCAAAGTCCACCACCCTAACCACTAGACCACTCCTCTCTCATATTGCTTGCCTTGACAAGCAGTTCTTTCCATAGCTGGGACAGTTTACACTAGGCTACAGTGCCAAAGGTTAGCTGTGGTTGCTTCCCACAGCAGCTCTGCTCTTCTAGTTTTGTTCTCTGACACTGATCAAACTATTGCATTCCAGCTCCAGCCTCCACTGTATCTATGGCAACTCTAGCTAGCTATTTGTTGCATTGTCTTTAAGGCTTTTATTGCACTTTTTCTTTGTATTGGACAGCTAGCTATATTCAGAGCTACTTCAATTTAACCTACACTTCAATTTTCCCTGCACTTCTCCCTTAGGAAGCATTTCTTTTCTTTCCTGTTTGGCCCCCTCATCTGCAGTTTCTCTGTTTGGCCATTCTGAGCCCTCATGCTCAGTACCAGGCTTTTCTGCTTATAATCGAACGAGAAAAACACCCAAGTTCCGACCTAAATCAGGAGATGGACGTTTATCTCACAAAAACGAATAACACGGTATAATCGAAAGCCGAACTTGGACGTTTTCAACTGCACTTCATCGCGGAAGCGTACAAAGTTGACGGGGGCATGTCGGAGGCGTGGTGAAGGCGGGACTGGGGCATGGTTATCACCCAAACAGAGATGAGCGCCTTTCGCCGATAATGGAAAAAAAGTATGCGTTTGTAGCTAGAATTTAGGGCACTTTTCCTGGACCCTGTTTTTTCACGAATAAGGCCCCAAAAAGTGCCCTAAATGACCAGATTACCACCAGAGGGAATCGGGGATGACCTCCCCTGACTCCCCCAATGGTCACTAACCCCCTCCCACCACAAAAAATGATGTTTCACAACTTTTTATTTTCACCCTCAAATGTTATACCCACCTCCGTGGCAGCAGTATGCAGGTCCCTGGAGCAGTTGTTAGGGGGTGCAGTAGACTTCAGGCAGGTGGACCCAGGCCCATTCCCCCCTACCTGTTACAATTGTGCTGCTTAATGCTTAGTCGTCCAACCCCCCCCCCCAAACCCACTGTACCCACATGTAGGTGCTCACAAATTGTCGAATAAAACATGGACGTCTATTTTTTTCGAAAATACGGTTCGGTCCGCCCCTTCACGGACCCGTTCTCGGAGATAAACGCCCATGGAGATAGACGTTTTCATTCGATTATGCCCCTCTTTGCCTCTCTGCATAGCCATGGCTCCATTCACCTTTTCCTAAGTTTGGAAGTTTTGCAGCATTCTCTGCAAGGACATCATCAGAGCCACCTGGCTGTAGACGAGATCCGAGACTATCTTCCTGGGTCTTCTCGGAATCCTTGAGCTGGGTGTTCACCCTTCAAATGAGCCACCTCATCCCATTCCAGACAGCTCTGGTATGATGTTTTTTCTTGACTGGGGACTGGAATATCTAGGTTCAGACTTGGATGTGCAGTCTGCTCAGGGTGCTGATTCCTCAGGCCTGGCTATGCATTCATATCTTGGGCTCTGTGGCGGACACTTTGGAGGCAGTGCTGTGGGCAGTGCTCATAGATGACATCTAAAGCTCTTGCTTCTCGACGGGTGGTCTCCTGTGTTCCAGGAGTGTCAACAGTGTCTTCTGTGGCTGCTCTAGGTACACCTGCGCATGAACTGGTGACTTCGCAATTCCTTCCTGTGGAAGGGATGCCTTGGCACCTCCGCAATGGATGGTGGTGGTCATGGATGCGAGTCTCTCGGACTGGAGAGCCCTTTTCCTCCTCCTTCCGTCTCCCGGGTGGTGGATGGCACAGCGGATGGTGTAGCTGATCTCCCGCCTGGATCTGCCTTTGGTGCTGTTTGTCTTCTAGCCTTTCAGGACACATTGCAGGCCAGGCGGTGTTTGTGCTGTCTCCCCCGCCTGGACCTGCTTTTGGTGCTGTTCGTCTTCTAGCACTTCAGGAGACGTTGTGGGCTAAGTGGTGCTTGTGCCATCAGAGAAGATGAGGCGGTGGCTGCTTCCTTGACAGAGTGGGACTCGGAGTTAGACTGTGGCCATCAGGGCGTGTCGCCCCCATGGAGTGGGCAGAGGACCTCATGTTCAGTTTCTATGCGGCCCACTTTGCAGGCTTTTCCTACAGTGAGTTCTCTTTTGTGCTGTCTTGTGGTCTCGGCCGAATGGTTATTCCGCACCAGTGCTTCTCCAACATGGCCTCAGGTAGAGAGCTCCGTAGGTAGATAGGATGTCGTCCCGGCTGGACGCCCAGGTGCCTTCTTTCTTCTGTCATCGGAGAGAGAGTGATTCGGCAGGGCTGGTTCTATTGCTTCCTTAGCCGGAGGACGTTTTTTGATAGTCTTTCCTCCGTGGCCGAGTTCTTTTTGGATCACTCTCCACCGGGGTAGAGTCATTCTGGTAGTTCCGGATTAACCACGGCGCCCTTGGTATGTGGATATGGTGAGGCTCCTGGTGGTGCCTTAATTTTGGATCCGCTTGACTCCGGGCTGATCCTGCTGGGTCCGCTCCTGAGTGGATGATCCCTCTCGCTTTAGTCTTACGGCCTGGTTTTTTCAGAGGCCGACTCTGAGGAACAGAGTTCTTTGCACACTATGGTTACTGTTCTGTTGCGATCTTGTATGTGGTCCATGGTCCACTGCAACTGCGTATTCTTGGGTGCTGAGGATTTTTTTGAGGCTGGTTTCGGCCCATGCTTGGTCTTCATTGCGGGCATCTGTTCCTCAGCGATTGAGTTCTTTCTGCAGGATGGGTTGCAGAAGAGCCTAGTCTGGCCTTTCACTTGGAGGTGGTGCATTTCTTGCAGAGTGCTTTGCTCTTCCGCTGCTGCAACCTTCTTCTCCCTGAAACCTCGTTCATATTCTCAGAGTTTTAGCTTGGGGCTCCTTGTCTACCGAGCATTGCTTCGGACTCCTTTTGTTCCTTTGCAGAATGCTTCACTTAGCAGCTTACAGTGTTCTTGGTCGCCAATTCTTCGGCACGCAGAGTGTCTGAATTTTTAGCACAGCCATACCGAGCTGTTTTTTTCTGTAATTTGCTGGGTCTGAAGTGACCTTGCTTTCGGTTCCTTCTTTCTTTTCTGGCTGTGGTTTGGCTTTTCTTTTTCAGCCTCTCTTTCTTCCCTCCTTTCGGGAGGGGGATTTTCAGGCGGAGTACACGGCGCTTCGTCTTCTGGATGTTCAGAGGGCTTTTTCCAGTGTTTGCAGATGTTGCATATTTTTCAGTGTTCAGATCTTCTTTTTATCTTTGTTGCTGGTTGCTGCTGTGGGACGGCACCCTCTGGTCTGATCTGATTTTTTTTTCTCATTGGATTGCAGATACTTTGTGATTTTTTGGAAAGGTTGCGTCCTGCCGCTGGCATTCTAGGCTCGTTTCACGAGTTTGCTATCTACTTCTGGATGGAATGGGTGTGCTTTCACTATTCAGATGCTGCCTTTGCAGCGGCGGTTCTGTCTTGGAGAGCAGCGACTTCCCACCCTACTTAGGGATTGCTTGGTACATCCCACCAGTTCTTGGATTCATCTGCTGCATACGCTAAGGAAGGTAAAAGTTATGCCTTACCTGTTGATAATTTTCTTTCCTTTAGTAGCAGCAGATGAATCCAGGATCCCGCCCTTTGTCAGCTGTGCTTGTTTTGCCTATCTGTTCTTGCCCTGGACTTTAGTTTCCAAAAAACAAAGGAGAAGAGGAAAGAGAACAGAAACCACTAAAGAGTACTCCATCACAGTCGTGGTTTCTTTTAAGTCAGACTGACAAGTTTCTGTTTTGTATGGTTGGTGAGGAAGGCTTCCTGGTTTCTTGTCTGATTCTGCTTGGTGATGAGACATGTACTGAGGTGAAGGAGGAGCTGGCCGTCTGGTATCACTGCCTTCAGCTTTGTAATCTCTATCTCCACCTGCTGGTAGATGGACACAACCCACCAGTTCTTGGATTCATCTTCTGCATACGCAAAGAAAGCCGGTGTTTAATCATGAAGAACTGTAACGCACAAAATGGCGAGTACAGCTCTGGTCGCCTTGATAGACAAATTGGATGGACCATACAGGTCTTTATCTGACATCATTTACTGTGTGTGTTCTGATCAAGGTTTGTTGAGAGGTGGATAAAGGAATGAGACTATTACCTACTAAGATCTGTAACAGAGTGTACACCCCGGAGGGAGTGGAAAACATGAAAAAGGACCTACGGAAGCTAGAAGACTGGTCTAAGGTTTGGCAATTAAAATTCAATGCGAAGAAATGCAAAGTGATGCACTTAGGGAGTAGAAATCCACGGGAGACGTATGTGTTAGGCGGGGAGAGTCTGATAGGTACGGATGGGGAGAGGGATCTTGGGGTGATAGTATCTGAGGATTTGAAAGCGACGAAACAGTGTGACAAGGCGGTGGCCGTAGCTAGAAGGTTGTTAGGCTGTATAGAGAGAGGTGTGACCAGCAGAAGAAAGGGGGTGTTGATGCCCCTGTATAAGTCATTGGTGAGGCCCCACCTGGAATATTGTGTTCAGTTCTGGAGGCCGTATCTTGTTAAGGATGTAAAAAGAATTGAAGCGGTGCAAAGAAAAGCTACGAGAATGGTATGGGATTTGCGTTACAAGACGTATGAGGAGAGACTTGTGGACCTGAACATGTATACTCTGGAGGAAAGGAGAAACAGGGGTGATATGATACAGATGTTCAAATATTTGAAAGGTATTAATCTGCAAACGAACCTTTTCCGGAGATGCGAAGGCAGTAGAACGAGAGGACATGAAATGAGATTGAAGGGGAGCAGACTCAAGAAAAATGTCAGGAAGTATTTTTTCACGGAGAGAGTAGTGGATGCTTGGAATGCCCTCCCGCGGGAGATGGTGGAAACGAAAACAGTAACGGAATTCAAACATGCGTGGGATAAACATAAAGGAATCCTGTTCAGAAGGAATGGATCCTAAGGAGCTTAGCCGAGATTGGGTGGCAAAGCCGGTGGCAGGAGACTGAGATGGTGCTGGGCAGACTTACACGGTCTGAGCAGAGCCGGTGGTGGGAGGCAGGACCGGTGGTTGGGAGGCGGGAATAGTGCTGGGCAGACTTATACGGTCTGTGCCAGAACCGGTGGTGGGAGGCGGGGCTGGTGGTTGGGAGGCGGGGATAGTGCTGGGCAGACTTATACGGTCTGTGCCCGGAAAAGGACAGGTACAAATCAAGGTAAGGTATACACAAAAAGTAGCACATGTGAGTTTATCTTGTTGGGCAGACTGGATGGACCGTGCAGGTCTTTTTCTCCCGTCATCTACTATGTTACTATGTTACCTAGTCCTTTTGCTCAGTGCTAGCATGAGAGATTCTGAACCATATGCATGTTATATTTTGTGTTACCATGTTTACTTTTAGAATGCTTACAACAATAGCTTCATTTTAGTGGTTAAACCACAAAACGTTGTGACAGTTTACCAAGCAAATTAAATTTACACTATCAAGTAAACATGCTTTTTTAGTACAAGTTTTACTGAATAAGCCCCTAAATTGACCTTCTAAGCTTTATGTGAAATCAGGTTTTATGTTTCTGTATAATTACCCTGTCTGAATGGCCAGTAGCCGTTGCTAGCACTTTCCCTTTCTTCCAGTCCCAAATGCTGACTGTGTTCTTGGCATCTAGTCCCACAGAAGCCAGCAGCTGAAAACAAAGAGCAATAATTTTGTTAAATAGCAAGACACGTGAAAGAGGATTTTCTGTTTATGAGAAGCACAACTTTATTTTTTTCAAGCATATATCATATGGTCAGAATTCTGTGACTACCTCCATGCAGCTGTAATAGAAAAGAACAGAGTTCTTTTGGGACTTTTAAGAATTAGCCTGAGATATGTTGGGTTGCTCCATCTATAGCTAGTTTATTGAACACACCTTGTTTCACTCTAGTTCTATGTATGTACTGTAAAGAGGGCTAACACTTTGAAATGGTACAAGTGTAAGCATGCACTTTTTAAAGTGTTTTCTGCTCCCCCTTCTACTACTGATCACCACATACTGCTGGTCCCCAGCCTGAGCTTATTTCCTCCATGGATCTGTGACTCAGCTGCCAAAGAGGAATACAGGCAATTCAGCTCCTCACAAAATAACCCCCAGTTCCTAATGTGCCAGTCCACTCCTTCCTTCAGATGCTCCTTTTCATTCACCACCCTCCAGAATCAAAATTTATGTTTAAGAAGACTCCCCTCCTCACTGGCAGGATGGACAAGAGCTCTTCTGCTGGCCTACCTGCTATATGGCACTGCCTACTGGAATTTTAGAAGGGTGAACTGCAGCAGCCTGTCACTTGAAGGACTTTTTGTTAGGGAAGGAATAAATGAGATGTCACTGGTTTACTGTATCTTTTTTGGATGATTTAACTGGTTAGTGATTATTAACTGGCAAGTATACTACAAAATTGTACTAACACACATTATTTGGCAACAGCACACACTATTTTCTGATAATGTGTATTATTTGGTAATAACTCAGCATAGCACTAAAATAAATCGGGCCAATGAAGAGGTAAATGTAGTGAGTGAGCTGTGTCGTATGTAAATGCATTCAAAGCCATTCACTGCCACAGCAACTGATAATGCAGCTGCAAACACACTTTGCAGGCTGCAGTGCTGCAGGAACCTTAGCTGCACCTCAAAAGGCAGTCATGCCATATATATTTAAAGAGACATGTGGTTCTGCAGACATTACCCCAAAGTCCAAATATCTGAGTTGAAAGAAAAAAAAAAAAAAAAAGGCCCAACATGAGGGACAGAAGTCAATAAATCCACAAAAGCAGATTTTTGTTCAGCTTGAATGCCATTTAGATGAATGCCTTGACTACAGTATGGGCTGTTCAGCCCAATTTAAAAACTTTTAAGTTTTGTGTGTTAATGATGGTAATAATACGAGAAAGTTTCTTTGGAAAGGAAAGGAAGCATGCAGCACCTCCGAAACATCCATATTTTTTTGAAAAGTTGCAGTCTTGGTTGTGTTGGTTTTGGGTTATATGAAGATTCTGAGCAATGCTGTTTCAGATGAATACTAAATTATCACATTTCATTTATACTGTAGAAGATTCATAGAATACATAGGGGCTCATTTTCGAATGATAAAAACATCCATAAAATGGCATAACGGGCAAAAAAATGTCTAAAGCATATCTAACCCGGGTCTCACTGGCCAGCTCACACCACCACAACCTGGGCGACAAATACTCTCTTACTCGGTGTCTAGTCTCAATCACAAGATCATGAGCGTAGGCCAAGGCCGGTCTTACTCTGCTGGGCAGTAGGATGTTAAGTGGGCTTGCTTGAGCACTCTTGATCAGTCTGGGCGCAAGCGTTTCACTCTAACTTCCATGAAATACTCTCCACACCAAGGATTTGTAGTTTTATGCAAAACCAAACTTTATTGAACTCTGCAACAGGCAGCTTAAATCTTCTTTGAACAGTCAATTTGTAATCCAATTTGATATCAGAAGCAAACTATAAATCCAGAGCAACTTAGAGATATGGTGTATCTTCTTAAATGTAATTTATAATCCTACAATATGTACATATTTTCAGCTCCTCCTGTCCATACTCATCCTGTCTGGGTGAAACAATCTAAGGCTGTGCCTTCAGAACTTGTGCAGCAAGTAGATCTTTGTCTTTGGACCAGACCTCCCTGTCTATCCACTCCTCCAATGGAGTACCTCTCCAGGCTACTACCTTTGGCTCCAAACAACTCTTCACTATCCCTGCTCCCAGGCTGGGAACCCTATTTCCCACCTGGAGCACTCCTCCTCCACATGGTTAATGCTGGAATTTGCGGAAACCACCTCTTTGGTCAGCCTTAGTTTCTTGAACCGATCCAGGACTCCCCCTATCCTCCAAGGGTCCCAGCTGGGGTACAGTAAACCAAAGACCTTGTGCACTCCCCAACTATTTTATTACCTCCTAACTCCTCCCACACTATCACTCAACAACCAGAATAATTTCTCTTTGCAGTTTACCCAGGAACCCACCCGCATGGGCTAGGTCCTTTACCACCCACAACTCGAGAACCCTCCCCTCAGAAAACTCTGGAGAGTTCTACATGATGAGACTTACGGGCTCATTTTCAAAGCACTTAGCCTCCCAAAGTTCCATAGAAACCTATGGAACTTAGCCTCCCAAAGTGCTTTGAAAATATGCCTCTTGGTAATCTGCATTATAATGGGGGATTACACTTATAGTCAAACAAAAAATATTTGTTAAAATCAGCTAGTTGCCTAAAAGAAAATGTTTCTATATGTGGACGTGACATGGGTGGTATTACGTGATGAATGTTTTCTGCCCTTAACAGATAGCAAAGTGAGTTCCTAGGGACGGAAAGAAAAATGTCTGGAATTAGACCTGCTTTAAAAGTGTCTAGGTTAAGGTGAAACCTGTCTTTAGACCCATTTGTGATTTTGCCGAGTTGGAGTGTACAAAGGTGGAAGTGGTCGTTTGTGGAGGAGTAGCCTAATGGTTAGTGCAGTGAGCTGAGATCCTAGGAAACTGGGTTCAATTCTCACTGCAGCTTCTTGTGACCATGGGCACAACCCTCCATTATCCCAGGGACAAAAACTTATGCCCCGATGATCAAATGTTAATGCGGGTGCTAGAGACCACTAGCGCCGGGCTAGCACCCACATTCACCAGTGCGGCATGATTGGAAGGGTCTGGCCGAGCTCGCCAGGGAATAACACAGAGTTCATTTACAGTATTTTTAAATGTAGCTCTTCGGTACTCCAACTGTATGATCAGAGCACTGCGTTCTGATTGTACGGGCGGAATAACGCCTTAACCCTACACCAGCTCGGAGCTGGTATTAGGGTTAAGGCTCTCTTCCTCCCACCCCACCCCCACCCCATGCCAGGCAGCCTGGGCTACCACCATCAGTCCTGGAAGTCCAGTAGAGCCCCAGACCCCTCCCCCCTACAAAGGCAAGGCCCTGGTGGCCTAGTGCCCCCAATACCCCATACCCCCCTCCCGGAAACTGACACAAGGCGCTGGAGGTCCAGTGTTACTTCCTCCTCCAGCATCTGAAGGTATGGGGGAGAGGGGTGCGCTAGACCACCAGGTGTAGGCTGGAGGTCCGGTGACCTCCAGCCCCTCTAACACCCCCCCTACAGAAGAGAGGGCTGGAGGTCACTGGACCTCCAGCCCACACCTGGTGGTCTAGCATACCCCTCTCCCCCATACCTTCAGATACCGAAGGAGGAAGTAGCACTCCCTCCTCCTTCCAGCATTGCTTCTGAATATAAAGCGAATGCTACATACCTGTAGAAGGTATTCTCCGAGGACAGCAGGCTGATTGTTCTCACTGATGGGTGACGTCCACGGCAGCCCCTCCAATCGGAATCCTTACTAGCAAAGTCCTTTGCTAGTCCTCGCGCACCCGCGCGCACCGCGCATGCGCGGCCGTCTTCCCGCCCGAAACCGGCTCGAGCCGGCCAGTCCAGTATGTAGCAAGACAATACAAGGGAAGACACAACTCCAAAGGGGAGGCGGGCGGGTTTGTGAGAACAATCAGCCTGCTGTCCTCGGAGAATACCTTCTACAGGTATGTAGCATTCGCTTTCTCCGAGGACAAGCAGGCTGCTTGTTCTCACTGATGGGGTATCCCTAGCCCCCAGGCTCACTCAAAACAACAACCATGGTCAATTGGGCCTCGCAACGGCGAGGACATAACTGAGATTGACCTAAAAAATTTACCAACTAACTGAGAGTGCAGCCTGGAACAGAACAAACAGGGCCCTCGGGGGGTGGAGTTGGATCCTAAAGCCCAAACAGGTTCTGAAGAACTGACTGCCCGAACCGACTGTCGCGTCGGGTATCCTGCTGCAGGCAGTAATGAGATGTGAATGTGTGGACAGATGACCACGTCGCAGCTTTGCAAATTTCTTCAATGGAGGCTGACTTCAAGTGGGCTACCGACGCAGCCATGGCTCTAACATTATGAGCCGTGACATGACCCTCAAGAGCCAGCCCCGCCTGGGCGTAAGTGAAGGAAATGCAATCTGCTAGCCAATTGGATATGGTGCGTTTCCCTACAGCCACTCCCCTCCTATTGGGATCAAAAGAAACAAACAATTGGGCTGTGGGGCTGTGTCCGCTCCAGGTAGAAGGCCAATGCTCTCTTGCAGTCCAATGTGTGCAGCTGACGTTCAGCAGGGCAGGAATGAGGACGGGGAAAGAATGTTGGCAAGACAATTGACTGGTTCAGATGGAACTCCGACACGACCTTTGGCAAGAACTTAGGGTGAGTGCGGAGGACTACTCTGTTATGATGAAATTTGGTGTAAGGGGCCTGGGCTACCAGGGCCTGAAGCTCACTGACTCTACGAACTGAAGTAACTGCCACCAAGAAAATGACCTTCCAGGTCAAGTACTTCAGATGGCAGGAATTCAGTGGCTCAAAAGGAGGTTTCATCAGCTGGGTGAGAACGACATTGAGATCCCATGACACTGTAGGAGGCTTGACAGGGGGCTTTGACAAAAGCAAACCTCTCATGAAGCGAACAACTAAAGGCTGTCCTGAGATCGGCTTACCTTCCACATGGTAATGGTATGCACTGATTGCGCTAAGGTGAACTCTTACAGAGTTGGTCTTGAGACCAGACTCAGACAAGTGCAGAAGGTATTCAAGCAGGGTCTGTGTAGGACAAGAGCGAGGAGCTAGGGCCTTGCTGTCACACCAGACGGCAAACCTCCTCCACAGAAAGAAGTAACTCCTCTTAGTGGAATCTTTCCTGGAAGCAAGCAAGACGCGGGAGACACCCTCTGACAGACCCAAAGAGGCAAAGTCTACGCTCTCAACATCCAGGCCGTGAGAGCCAGGGACCGGAGGCTGGGATGCAGAAGAGCCCCTTCGTCCTGCGTGATGAGGGTCGGAAAACACTCCAATCTCCACGGTTCTTCGGAGGATAACTCCAGAAGAAGAGGGAACCAGATCTGACGCGGCCAAAAAGGAGCAATCAGAATCATGGTGCCTCGGTCTTGCTTGAGTTTCAGCAAAGTCTTCCCCACCAGAGGAATGGGAGGATAAGCATACAGCAGGCCCTCCCCCCAATCCAGGAGGAAGGCATCCGATGCCAGTCTGCCGGGGGCCTGAAGCCTGGAACAGAACTGAGGGACTTTGTGGTTCGCTCGAGATGCGAAGAGATCCACCAAGGGGGTGCCCCACGCTTGGAAGATCTGGCGCACCACTCTGGAGTTGAGCGACCACTCGTGAGGTTGCATAATCCTGCTCAGTCTGTCGGCCAGACTGTTGTTTACGCCTGCCAGATATGTGGCTTGGAGCACCATGCCGAGACGGCGAGCCCAGAGCCACATGCTGACGGCTTCCTGACACAGGGGGCGAGATCCGGTGCCCCCCTGCTTGTTGACATAGTACATGGCAACCTGGTTGTCTGTCTGAATTTGGATAATTTGGTGGGACAGCCGATCTCTGAAAGCCTTCAGAGCGTTCCAGATCGCTCGCAACTCCAGGAGATTGATCTGTAGACCGCGTTCCTGGAGGGACCAGGTTCCTTGGATGTGAAGCCCATCGACATGAGCTCCCCATCCCAGGAGAGACGCATCCGTGGTCAGCACTTTTTGTGGCTGAGGAATTTGGAAAGGACGTCCCAGAGTCAAATTGGACCAAATCGTCCACCAATCCAGGGATTCGAGAAAACTCGTGGACAGGTGGATTACGTCTTCTAGATCCCCAGCAGCCTGAAACCACTGGGAAGCTAGGGTCCATTGAGCAGATCTCATGTGAAGACGGGCCATGGGAGTCACATGAACTGTGGAGGCCATGTGGCCCAGCAATCTCAACATCTGCCGAGCTGTGATCTGCTGGGACGCTCGCACCCGCGAGACGAGGGACAACAAGTTGTTGGCTCTCGCCTCTGGGAGATAGGCGCGAGCCGTCCGAGAATCCAGCAGAGCTCCTATGAATTCGAGTCTCTGTGATGGGAGAAGATGGGACTTTGGGTAATTTATCACAAACCCCAGTAGCTCCAGGAGGCGAATAGTCATCTGCATGGACTGCAGGGCTCCTGCCTCGGACGTGTTCTTCACCAGCCAATCGTCGAGATATGGGAACACGTGCACCCCCAGCCTGCGAAGTGCCGCTGCTACTACAGCCAGGCACTTTGTGAACACCCTGGGCGCAGAGGCGAGCCCAAAGGGTAGCACACAGTACTGGAAGTGACGTGTGCCCAGCTGAAATCGCAGATACTGTCTGTGAGCTGGCAGTATCGGGATGTGTGTGTAGGCATCCTTCAAGTCCAGAGAGCATAGCCAATCGTTTTCCTGAATCATGGGAAGTAGGGTGCCCAGGGAAAGCATCCTGAACTTTTCTTTGACCAGATATTTGTTCAGGGCCCTTAGGTCTAGGATGGGACGCATCCCCCGTTTTCTTTTCCACAAGGAAGTACCTGGAATAGAATCCCAGCCCTTCTTGCCCGGATGGCACGGGCTCGACCGCATTGGCGCTGAGAAGGGCGGAGAGTTCCTCTGCAAGTACCTGCTTGTGCTGGAAGCTGTAAGACTGAGCTCCCGGTGGACAATTTGGAGGTTTTGAGGCCAAATTGAGGGTGTATCCTTGCCGGACTATTTGCAGAACCCACTGATCGGAGGTTATGAGAGGCCACCTTTGGTGAAAAACTTTCAACCTCCCCCCGACTGGCAGGTCGCCCGGCACTGACACTTGGATGTCGGCTATGCTCTGCTGGAGCCAGTCAAAAGCTCGCCCCTTGCTTTTGCTGGGGAGCAGCGGGGCCTTGCTGAGGCGCACGCTGCTGACGAGAGCGAGCGCGCTGGGGCTTAGCCTGGGCCGCAGGCTGTCGGGAAGGAGGATTGTACCTACGCTTACCAGAAGTATAGGGAACAGTCTTCCTTCCCCCGAAAAATCGTCTACCTGTAGAGGTAGAAGCTGAAGGCTGCCGGCGGGAGAACTTGTCGAATGCGGTGTCCCGCTGGTGGAGAGACTCTACCACCTGCTCGACTTTTTCTCCAAAAATATTGTCCGCACGGCAAGGCGAGTCCGCAATCCGCTGCTGGAGTCTATTCTCCAGGTCGGCGGCACGCAGCCATGAGAGCCTGCGCATCACCACACCTTGAGCAGCGGCCATGGACGCAACATCAAAAGTGTCATAAACTCCTCTGGCCAGGAATTTTCTGCACGCCTTCAGCTGCCTGACCACCTCCTGAAAAGGCTTGGCTTGCTCAGGGGGAAGAGCATCAACCAAGCCCGCCAACTGCCGCACATTATTCCGCATGTGTATGCTCGTGTAGAGCTGGTAAGACTGAATTTTGGCCACGAGCATAGAGGAATGGTAGGCCTTCCTCCCAAAGGAGTCTAAGGTTCTAGAGTCTTTGCCCGGGGGCGCCGAAGCATGCTCTCTAGAACTCTTAGCCTTCTTTAGGGCCAGATCCACAACTCCAGAGTCGTGAGGCAACTGGGTGCGCATCAGCTCTGGGTCCCCATGGATCCGGTACTGGGACTCGATCTTCTTGGGGATGTGGGGATTAGTTAATGGTTTTGTCCAGTTCGCAAGCAATGTCTTTTTCAGGACATGGTGCAAGGGAACAGTGGACGCTTCCTTAGGTGGAGAAGGATAGTCCAGGAGCTCAAACATTTCAGCCCTGGGCTCGTCCTCCACAACCACCGGGAAGGGGATGGCCGTAGACATCTCCCGGACAAAGGAAGCAAAAGACAGACTCTCGGGAGGAGAAAGCTGCCTTTCAGGAGAGGGAGTGGGATCAGAAGGAAGACCCTCAGACTCCTCGTCAGAGAAATATCTGGGATCTTCTTCTTCTTCCCACGAGGCCTCACCCTCGGTGTCAGACACAAGTTCACGGACCTGCGTCTGCAACCGTGCCCGGCTCGACTCCGTGGAGCCACGTCCACGATGGGGGCGTCGAGAGGTAGACTCCCTCGCCCGCATCGGCGAAGCTCCCTCCGCCGACGTAGTCGGGGAGCCCTCCTGGGAGGTGGCCGCAGTCGTCGGGGACCTCACCCCGGGCGATGGGCCAGCCGGCGCCACGCTCGACGGTACCGGAGGCGCAAGCACCGCCGGTACCGGAGGGGTAGGGCGCAACAGCTCTCCCAGAATCTCTGGGAGAACGGCCCGGAGGCTCTCGTTCAGAGCGGCTGCAGAGAAAGGCATGGAGGTCAATGCAGGCGTCGACGTCAGAACCTGTTCCGGGCGTGGAGGCTGTTCCGGGCTGTCCAGAGTGGAGCGCATCGACACCTCCTGAACAGAGGGTGAGCGGTCCTCTCGGTGCCGATGCCTGCTGGGTGCCGACTCCCTCGGCGACCCAGAGCTCTCGGTGCCGACGCGGGGAGGGGACCGGTGTCGATGCTTCTTCGACTTCTTCCGAAGCATGTCACCGGAGCTCCCCGGCACCGACGAGGAGGACGTAGAATCCAGCCGTCGCTTCCTCGGGGCCGAGACCGAAGGGGGTCGATCTCGGGGGGGCTGTACCGCAGGAGCCCTCAGGGTAGGAGGAGACCCACCCGAGGGCTCACCGCCACCAGCAGGGGAATGGACAGCCCTCACCTGCACTCCACTCGATGCACCACCGTCCGACGACATCAGGAGACGAGGTCCCGGTACCACCGACGTCAATGCAGCTATCCGATGTCTCGGCGCCGATGCAGAGGGCCGATGCCTCGATGCACTCGATGCACTGGCAGCCAAGGAAGAAGGTCTGGACGCTGATGACGTCGATGCACACGATGACCCCGGTGCCGATGCCGACGAAGAGCCCGAGAACAAAACGTTCCACTGGGCTAATCTCGCTACTTGAGTCCGCCTTTGTAAGAGGGAACACAGACTACAGTTCTGGGGACGGTGCTCGGCCCCCAGACACTGAAGACACGAAGAGTGCCTATCAGTGAGCGAGATTACCCGGGCGCACTGGGTGCACTTCTTGAAGCCGCTGGAAGGCTTCGATGTCATGGGCGGAAATATCACGCCGGCGAAGTCAAAATCCGAAATGACGAATTTGGAGCACCAAAACTTTAAGGGAGAAAAAATCTCGACCGAGGCCGAAAGAGGCCTACCCCGACAACGAAAGAAAACTTACCGGGGCAAAACTGGAAATACGGGAAGGGGCAAACGAAACCCAAGGGGGTTTCCGGAGCACTTTCCGAACGAAAATGAAACTTTTCCGAAGAAAAAACACGTCGATTTAGAAAACGGACGCGCGAGGTCGACTCTCCGGGGCTCGACACGACAAAAACACAGCCGTACCGAGTGCGGACGAAAGAAGACTGGCCGGCTCGAGCCGGTTTCGGGCGGGAAGACGGCCGCGCATGCGCGGTGCGCGCGGGTGCGCGAGGACTAGCAAAGGACTTTGCTAGTAAGGATTCCGATTGGAGGGGCTGCCGTGGACGTCACCCATCAGTGAGAACAAGCAGCCTGCTTGTCCTCGGAGAATTGCATGTTCCCACTAAAGGATTAATTACTCTGACCTCGTATCTTCCCAGACTATTTTACACAGTCTGAGCTCTAAATGACTCCATAATCAGAAGGACACCCAGGATTCAGTGGATGTAGAAACATAGTTTTTTAGCATCTTACCAAAGGCAATACAGGCAATTAGGCATTCATATCTGGAACATGGTGGAACAGCGCTTCGCGACACACAGCAGGTGCAGTCTGTCTTCTCTCTTCTGCCTTCTTACCCTAGCAGACTGTCTTTTTATACCTTTCTTGTACCATTCATTCCTATGGACCCCCACTTTCTCACCACCAGTCTTGGCATATTATATGTTGATAATTATGACTTAACATGTTTCAAAATTCTAAGTATCAACATCCTCGCTAACAATGAGATCACATGTCTACAACTTCCAAGTCTCAACATCTATGACAATAATGAGCTCACACGTTAATAGCTTCTGGACATCAACATCTTTTGATTGCAATGACTTCACATGTTCCCAAATCTCCCTCCTGGATGTTCTTGTTTTATGTCAGTCTGACCCACTGTTGTCTGCCGTAGCCAAAAAACCTTTTTGCTCCCAACTTTTTATTACTGTCCTGTTAATTGCCTTGTGCACCTGAGTTCTGAGAACAGATTCCGCCCCCCTGTCAGCTTAATTCAGCAGCAGTGACCTAATTCGTGTCAGAGATGGTCTTTGATTTTTAGAGGCCTAGTTCTAAGCTCTAAGCCTGCCTTGGCCTGTATTTTACCGAGACCAACTAATAGCATTTTTCTACACTTCCAAAATGGCGGCACCCTGCCCTGTGTATCCTGGGATGCGCTGAGCATGACTTCCATACCATATAAGGGAGAAACATCCCAGTTTCCAAATTTATTTAGAATTTATTAGCCTGCCCTATGGCAGCCTTCAGGGTGGTTTACAATCTAATATTAAGAAACAAATGAAGCAAGAAGGAAAAAACATAAAGTACACACACACATTTAAAGGAAGGGGGTAGAACACTTCTGATTTTGCATCCAGGATGGTATTTTAAACAGCATCCACACCTGATGTAAAATTTTGACCTTCACAGCTGCTGCTCTAAGTTTTTTTTTTTTCACCATTCTTCTCATTTTATCATAGTCTCCTTTTTTAAAGTTAAATGCTAAAATATTGGATTTCCTGTGTGTATTTACTCCAAAGCCAATATCAAATTGGATCATATTATGATCACTGTTATCAAGCAGTCACATCACCATTACCTCCTGCACCAGATCATGCACTCCACTAAGAACTATGTCTAAAATTTTTCCTCCTCTTTTTGGCTCTTGTACCAGCTGCTCCATAAAGGAGTCCTTGATTTTGTCAAGCAATTTTACCTCCCTAGTATGCCCTGATGTTACATTTACCCAGTCAAAATCGGGGTAATTAAAATCACCCATTATTATTGTGTTCCTCAGTTTGTTAGCCTCCCTAATTTCTGGGTAAATGTAACATCAGGGAATGCTGACCACAACAGCTGTACTTCCCTGGGAACTCTGCCAGCACCGATCTTACCAGGGACTCCCCTCAGCACCATAGCCAAGAATACTGCTTCTCCAGCTGTGCTTCTTTTGCTGCTCTCCGGACTCCTTTTCTCTATTTTTTTAAAATTGTTAACACCCTACTGCATAAGGCTCCAGAAAAGGAAAGAAGGGGGAAACAAACAAAAGACCCCACTGGCTTGGACTACGGCAAAAGGGTTCAGAGGGCACCCTCCCCTCCTGGCTCAACCAGAGGAAGGTCAGGGACCAATAGTCTGTAGTTTATTGGACTTGATTGACCACATTACATATTACAATATCAAATCAGTTTACAATACATTAGCGTTTAACTTTAAAAAAGGAGACTATGATAAAATGAGAAGAACGGTTAAAAAAAAAAACTTAGGTGGGCAACTCAGAGGGTAAAAACTGTAAACAGGCATGGACGCTGTTCAAAAATACCATCCTGGAAGCCCAGACCAAACATATTCCTCAAATTAGAAAAGAAAGACGGATGTCCAAAAGACAGCCGGCATGGTTGAAAAGTGAGGTGAAGGAAGCTATTAGGGCTAAAAAACGCCTTCAGAAAATTGAAGAAGGAACCATCTGAAAATAACAAGAAGCAGCATAAGGAGTGTCAAAGCAAATGCAAGGCGCAGATAAAGAAGGCCAAGAGGGATTACGAAAAAAAAAGATAGCACTAGAGGCAAAAAAACATAGCAAAATTTTTTTTCGGTATATTAAAAGCAGGAAGCCAGCAAACGAATCGGTTGGGCCGGATGACCGAGGGGTAAAAGAGACGATCAAGGAAGATAAAGACGTAGTGGAGAGATTGAATGAATTCTTTGCTTCTGTCTTCACCGAGGAAGATTTGGGTGGGATACTGGTGTCAGAAATGGTATTTCAAGCGGAAGAGTCGGAGAAACTTACTGACTTCACGGTAAACCTGGAGGACGTAATGGGGCAGTTCAGCAAACTGAAGAGTAGCAAATCTCCTGGACCGGATGATATTCATCCTAGAGTACTGACAGAACTGAAAAATGAGCTTGCGGAGCTACTGTTAGTGATATGCAATTTATCCTTAAAATCGAACGTGGTATCAGAAGATTGGAGGGTGGCCAATGTTAACACCGATTTTTAAAAAAGGTTCCAGGGGAGATCCGGGAAATAATAGACCAGCGAGTCTGACGTCGGTGCCGGGGAAAATGGTAGAGGCTATTATCAAAAACAAAATTACAGAGCACATCCAAGGACATGGATTACTGAGACCAAGTCAGCACGGCTTTTGTGTGGGGAAATCTTGTCTGACCAATTTACTTCAAATTCTTTGAAGGAGTAAACAAACATGTGGACAAAGGGGAGCCGGTTGATATTGTGTATCTGGATTTTCAAAAGGCGTTAGACAAGGTACCTTATGAAAGACTACAGAGGAAATTGGAGGGTCATGGGATGGGAGGAAATGTCCTATTGTGGATTAAAAACCGGTTGAAGGATAGGAAACAGAAAGTGGGGTTAAATGGGCAGTATTCACAATGGAGAAGGGTAGTTGGGTTCCTCAGGGGTCTGTGCTAGGACCGCTGCTTTTTAATATATTTATAAATGATTTAGAGATGGGAGTAACTAGCGAGGTCATTAAATTTGCTGATGACACAAAGTTATTCAAAGTCGTTAACTCACGACAGGATTGTGAAAAATTACAGAAGGCCCTTACGAAACTGGGAGACTGGGCGGCTAAATGGCAGATGACATTTAATGTGAGCAAATGCAAGGTGATGCATGTGGGTAAAAAGAACCCAAATTATAGCTACATCATGCAAGATTCCACATTAGGAGTTACGGACCAAGAAAGGGATCTGGGTGTCGTCGTTGATAATACACTGAAACCTTCTGCTCAGTGTGCTGCTGCGGCTAGGAAAGCGAATACAATGTTGGGTATTATTAGGAAAGGTATGGAGAACAGGTGTAACGATGTTATAATGCCATTGTATCGCTCCATGGTGTGACCGCACCTTGAGTACTGTGTTCAATTCTGGTCGTCGCATCTCAAGAAAGATATAGGAGAATTGGAAAAGGTGCAGTGAAGGGCGACTAAAATGATAGCGGGGATGGGACGACTTCCCTATTAAGAAAGACTAAGGAGGCTAGGGCTTTTCAGCTTGGAGAAGAGACGGCTGAGGGGAGACATGATAGAGGCATATAAAATAATGAGTGGAGTGGAACAGGTGGATGTGAAGCGTCTGTGTTCACGCTTTCCAAAAATACTAGGACTAGGGCGCATGCGATGAAACTACAGTGTAGTAAATTTAAAACAAATCGGAGAAAATATTTCTTCACCCAACGCATAATTAAACTCTGGAATTCGCTGCCTGAGAACGTGGTAAAGGCGGTTAGCTTGGCAGAATTTAAAAAGGGGTTAGACTGTTTCCTAAAGGACAAGTCCATAAACCACTACTAAATGGACTTGGGAAAAATCCACAATTCCAGGAATAACATGAATAGAATGTTTGGGAAGCTTGCCAGGTGCCCTTGGCCTGGATTGGCCGCTGTCGTGGACAGGATGCTGGGCTCGATGGACCCTTGGTCTTTTCCCAGTGTGGCATTACTTATGTACAATTTCCAAAAGCACTAGCCATGGGCTCTATATCAAGGTCACAGGCTATAGACTGCACCCTAGGGAGTTTTCACCTGTCCTACTGTACCAGTTCATTCTGTGCCATCTGCTGGAGGCAGAGAAATATTAGCATATACAAGCCCACACCATTCCTTATACTGGCGATGTCACTCAAAATTTCAGTTTTCTTTGCCTTCATCTGCTGGTAGGGTGCTGCTAGACTAGCACAATGAAATGGAAATGCATAGTTTATAATACATATAGATAAGCAGAGATATACATTGTAACGAGTCTCTCTTTTTGGTGTGATTGCAATATTCCTTTATGCAGACCTTCATACTACCACACACACAAGATAGCAAACATAATGCCACAAAACAAAAACAGTTTCTCAATTGTCTTCTTTTCTTCTCCCTTCCTGGAAAATTTGTCTGTTTGCTATCATACCCTTTCTGGAAGCTTTCTTTAGTTCTGTGCTCCAGTTTCCTTTCTCTTTCTTCTCTACTTATGCAGCAAGACTTCAACACAGGCAGCCCCACCCAAAAGGTGATCAATTAGTTTGCATCTATTAGAGTATGAAGAAGTATTTTTTTGCTCTGCTTCTCTTATATCTGTAGATGGCTATGTACAAAATAGATACATGCAGGCCAATATGTAAAAGCACTTAAGCAGTCAGCTGCAGGTGTCATCTGTGTAAGTTCTTTAAAAAAAAAATCCATCCCATGGAACAACCATCTTTTGAATATATAAATTACTCATTTTAAATTTGTGAAGTAACATAGTAGATGACGGCAGAAAAAGACCTGCACGGTCCATCTAGTCTGCCCAACAAGATAAACTCATATGTGCTACTTTTTGTGTATACCCTACTTTGATTTGTACCTCTCTTCAGGGCACAGACCGTATAAGTCCACCTCCCAACCACTAGCCCCACCTCCCACCACTGGCTCTGGCACAGACCGTATAAGTCTGCATAGCACTATCCCCGCCTCCCAATCACCAGTCCCGCCTCCCACCACCGGCTCTGGCATAGACCACATAAGTCTGTTCAGCACTATCCCCGCCTCCCAACCACCAGCCCCGCCTCCCACCACCGGCTCTGCCACCCAATCTCGGCTAAGCTCCTGGGGATCCATTCCTTCTGAATGTATTTGAGGAGGTCCAGATGTGGGCTGAAAATTTAAGGATAGTGATGATGATATTTTGTTGCTGTTTAACTTATATAAACATATGTGTGCACAAATAGCAGGTACAACTTCTATACGGATAAGATCTCTATATAAAGTTATACACTTGTATCCAATTGTGGCACTTTTATGCTTATTGCCACTGAATATACACAAACGTTTATACGAATATTGCCCCACTGAAAATTTATCAAATGTATAACTATAGTACCTTTCAAAGGTTTTTTTCAAAGGAAGTAAATACGAAAATAGAAGATACGTACCTGTCCATCTGAATCAAAAGCCAAACAGGCAACTCCATGTGTGTGTACATCTTTGAGAATAGAAACAGTCTGTACACTGTAAGAATCCCAAATACAAATGTAGGGGTCCTTTCCAACCTGTCCAGTTGCAACCAAGATTTTGTCTGGGTGTAAAGCAAGGCTGAAAGAAAAGAATAGCTTGAAGTCATACATAGCAGTAAAACATTTAAAAGATTATTTTTTAAGCCATTTCTACATATAAAAGTGTTTTACTTGCAGAAACAGCCTTTTACAAAATTGCCTGCATGATGCACAGGTAAAATGTATATACATAATGCAATTTTGTATGCACTTTTCCCACAACAGGCATTCCTGGAGGTGGAGTTAGGGGGAGGTGTTGTACTTCAATGAATTGGATTTTCAAAGTATAAACAGGGCTTCTATATATCACTCTCAGTTCTCAGCCCTTTCAATAAGGCTCAAATGGGAATCGAAGCAAGGTTAACAGGGCTATCTCCAGTCCAACTCAGGCTCAAATGGCAATCAAAGCAAAGGTTAACAGGGCTGTCTCCTGTCCAACTCAGGTATTTCGCCCCTCACATGCATTCAGACTTATTCTCAGATGACACAGGAATGTCACTGACCCATGTTCTGACTACCTCTTATCATCAAAGTTCACTCTAAGGACCATGCAGCTGGTCAGCTCTGAAGGGCCTTTTCAGCTCTAATTCAGTGTTCTCTATACTGAACCATACTCTTAAGTTGGAGGCCAGTATCAGCACCATGAAAGAGAAGAACCAGTACACAGTAGCAGTATGCAGGGAAAAAATATATTTTGTTTAGTTCCCAATGCCTTTTATGGGATTCTTTTATTCATTTTAAAATTATTTTTGTGTTGGGGCAATGTCATCAACAGTACATACTATTTTGTAATAGTAAGCACTGTTTTGAATTAGTGAGCATTATTTTGAAATAAGGGAAAATTAGGTTCTTACCTTGGTAATTTTCTTTCCTTTAGTCATAGCAGATGACGCCATTACGTCAGCAGGGGGAGATAGAGAGCACTCAACTTTTCACAGTGCCTCCTGGCCAGCCAGCTCCACTGCCTCTTCAGTATTTGAAGCTTCCAAAGCAGTATGGCAAACCGCAATGGGAATAACATGAACTTTCCTCACAGTGAACGATGGCCCCTTAACAAGGGCATGAACTCAAAAGGAGGGAATGAACACATCCTCCTGGCGGGAATAAACTCGTCCTCCTTATTGTATAACTGGAGGGGATACACGCAACCTCCTGGAGGGAATAAACTCATCCTCCCAAAACATAAACTGGAGGGAATGGACTCATTCTCCTATAAGTGAACATGAATCCTGAAGACTGTTTTCCAACTTTCTCCCAAGGAAGGAACTTCAGGAAACAAGAACAGAACCTTAAACAGATTCACAGCATACAGACAATCATACAGGGAGGGCTCATGGCTTCATCTGCTATGACTAAAGGAAAGAAAATTACCAAGGTAAGAACCTAATTTTCCCTTCCTTGCAATCAAGCAGATGATGCCATTACGTATGCGATATAACAAAGCAATCCCTATATAGGGTGGGAACAGGTCACACCACGCGCTAGCACTTGTGCTCCAAAACGCGCATCCCTCCTAGCAGCCACATCCAGCCTGTAATGTCGGGCAAAAGAGAGCTTAGAAGCCCATGTTGCGGCACTGCATATCTCTTGACGAGAGAGTGCTCCAGTTTCAGCCCAAGAGGAAGAAATCGCTCTGGTAGAATGCGCCTTAAAGGCTACAGGCGGAGACCGGCCGGCAAGCAGATAAGCTGAAAAGATAGTTTCTTTGAGCCAGCGGGCAATAGTGGCTTTAGACGCTGGAGACCCTCTGCGAGGACCTGATAGCAAAACAAACAGATGATCATAGATCCTGAAAGAGATAGTAACTCGCAGATACTGCAGCAGAGTCCTGCGCACTTCCAACAGGTGCAACTGCCCAAAAGATTCTGGAAACTCCTCCTTATCAAAGGAGGACAAGAAAATAGGCTGGTTTAGGTGAAACGTTGAAACCACCTTAGACATGAAGGAAGGCACGGTCCGAACCGTGACCCTGGACTGAGAATTGCAGAAATGGGTCTCTACAGGACAGCGCCTGGAGCTCTGGCACCCATCTCGCCGAAGTAATGCCCACAAGAAAAACGGCCTTTAGTGTCAAATCTTTCTCTGATGCTCGCCGAAGCGGCTCAAAAGGAGAAGCCTGCAGGGCCTTCAAAACTAGCCCTAGGTTCCAACCTTGACAGGGTGCTCGCACGGAAGGCCGGAGCCGAAGCACCCCACTAAGAAACCGTGCCACATCTGGATGAGCAGCTAAAGACACGCCTTCAACCTTACCACGAAGGGAGGCCAACGCTGCCACTTGCACCCACAGGGAATTATCGGCCAAGCCTATTTGTACACCATCCTGCAAAAAGTCCAGAATCGGCGAGACAGGAGCCCGCATGGGTGTGATCGCTTTTGAAGCACACCAAGACTCAAACTGGCGCCAAATCCTGGCATAAGCCACGGACGTGGAACGCTTGCGGGCCTGCAGGAGAGTGGAAATGACTGTGTTTGAATAGCCTTTGTCCCTCAAATGCGCCCTCTCAATCGCCATGCCTTAAGACCAAAGCGGCAGGCGTCCTCCATGGCTACCGGGCCCTGTGACAACAGGTTCGGTACCAGAGGTAAAGGAAGGGGAGCCTCCACTAGCATCTGTCAGAGGTCCGCATACCAAGGCCTCCTGGGCCAATCCGGGACGATGAGGGCCACTTCTCCTGGGTGCAGCCGAATCCGCAGGAGCACGCACCCTATCAATGGCCACAGAGGGAACATATATAGTAAGCCTGGAGGCCAGGGCTGAGTCAAGGCATCCAACCCTGCCGAGCGAGGATCTCGCCGTCTGCTGAAGAAGCACGGGACTTTGGCATTTGAACTTGTCGCTATAAGATCCATCACGGGCTTGCCCCATTTGGCACATATCTGCAGGAATACTTCGTCTGCTAGTTCCCATTCTGCTGGATCGATCTGATGCCTGCTTAGATAATCGGCTTGCACGTTGCTCTGACCTGCAATGTGAGCTGCCGACAGAAACTGAAGATGCAGCTCGCCCAGTGGCAAATCTGTTCGGCCTGCGCAGCCAGTGCTCTGCACTGAGTGCCGCCTTGTCGATTTATGTAGGCCACTGCTGTCGTGTTGTACGACAGAACTCTGACAGCCAATCCTTCCAGGGTCACTTGAAAGGCCAGAAGCGCCTGAAACACCACTTTCAACTCCAGGTGGTTGATGGACTGCTCCGACTCCTCGAGTGTCCATAGACCCTGGGCATGCTTCCCCTTGCAATGTGCGCCCCAGCCCTTCAGGCTGGCATCTGTCACTAGTAGACACCAATCGGGGAGCGCCAGCAGCATTCCTCGCCGCAGCATGCTGTCTGAGAGCCACCACTCCATGCTGAGTCGGGCCGCAGGGAGCCAAGAAAGTCTGCATTGATAATCCTGAGAAACTGGAGACCATCTTTGAAGTAGGGAATACTGTAGAGGTCTCAGGTGCGTTCTCGCCCAGGGCACCACTTCCAATGTGGCTGTCATTGATCCCAGCACCTGGACAAAGTCCCAAGCTCGCGAGCGGGACATCCTCAGGAGCAGACGGACCTAATTCTGAAGCTCGCACCGCCTTAGCTTGGATAGGTATACATAGCCCAAGTCTGTGTCGAACCTGGCCCCCAAATATTCTAGAGATTGCGAGGGGGTCAGGTGACTTTTGGCCATATTGACGACCCAGCCTAGAGATTGAAGTACTGAGACCACTCTGGCTGTAGCTTGATAGCTCTCTGTTACAGAGTCAGCTCTGATGAGCCAGTCGTCTAGGTACGGGTGAACCCTGATACCTTCTCGCCTGAGAAAAGCAGCTACTACCACCATTACCTTCGAAAAGGTTCGGGGAGCTGTGGCGAGGCCAAAAGGCAAGGCCCGGAACTAGAAATGTTTTCCCAACACCGCAAACCTCAGAAACTTCTGGTGCGGGAGCCAAATTGGTATGTGCAAGTAAGCTTCTTTCAGGTCTAGAGACGTGAGCAACTCTCCTGGCTGTACCACAACAATGACGGAGCGCAGGGTTTCCATGTGGAAATGCCGCACTCTCAGGGACTTGTTTAATTCTTTTAAGTCCAGAATAGGGCAAAAGACCCACCTTTTCGTGGCACCACAAAGTAGATGGAGTATCGGCCGTAGCTGTGTTCGGCGGGAGGTACCAGGGACACGGCCCCTAACTGCATCAGACCTTGCAAAGTCTCCTCTACCGCCGCCCGTTTGGCGGCAGAACCGCATCGGGACTCCACAAACACGTCTCTTACTGGGGCGTTGAATTCTATTCTGTAGCCATCTCTGATCAGGTCCAGATCCCACTGATCTAAGGAAATATTGGCCCACTCCTCGGCAAAGAGGGAAAGACGTCCTTCGATGACAGGAAGTGAGGAGCGGGCCGGCGCACCATCATTGAGAGGGTCGCCCCTGAACTCCAGGCCTAGAGCCGGTGGCTGCGGAACGCTTGTCCGAGCGAAAGGAGTTCCTCTGCTGAAAAACAGGCACGAGAAGTGAACCCAGCAGAACGCCCCGGGCGGTACCTTCTAGCTTCACGGAAGCGAGGTCTATAAGAGGAGTGGACCGCCTGGCCCTTGGAGGAAGGCCTCGGCCTATCTTCGGGCAAGCGCTGGGGTTTAGGATCTCCCAGGCCTTTAACAATTTTTTTTCCAACTCCTCACCAAATAGGAGAAGGCCTTGAAAGGGCAACTTCATCAACCTTTGTTTAGAGGCCATGTCCGCTGCCCAATGTCGTAGCCAAAGAAGACGGCGAGCCACCACTGCTACTGCCATTTGTTTAGCCAAAGCTCTGACAATATCATAAAGGGGACAAGGCCGACTCCAGCCGCGGAGCCACATCCGAGAAGGGCTCCACTCCATCTCCGGGCTGGCTGTTCCACTGCCTGTTGCAATCACGCCAGGCAGGCTCTAGCAGCAGAACAACTGTATGCAGACGCCCGAACAGTAAGACCTGCTATTTCAAAGGACCGTTTAAGTGCTGCTTCCAGCCTACAGTCTTGTATATCCTTCAGGGCAACTCCTCCTTCCACAGGGAGGGTAGTTCTCTTTGTCCCCGCAGTGACTAGGGCATCTACTTTAGGCATTGCAAAGCGAGCCAAATGCTCCTCACGCAGAGGGTATAATTGCCCCATAGCCCTGGAAACTTTCAAAGGTCCCTCGGGGTCAGCCCACTAAGCGGAAATAAGCTCTTGGATGGAGTCATGCAAAGGAAAGGCTCGAGCAGGCTTTTGGTACTAGCCATCCTAGGATTCACAGAGGAGGCCGTGCCACTGTCAGGCTCTTCAATAGAAAAGACCTGTAGGGCATCTGAAATAAGCGCTGGCAGCTCATCACGGTGGAAAATCCTCACCGCGGAGGGATCATCCAGATCCTGTGGTAATTCTGCACCTGACTCTGGCTCCTCAGACCACGAAGGTCTCCGAATCCTCACAGCCCGACCACGGGGGGGAAAAAGGAGGTGCACCACAATCTGAAGGGGAATTAGCCCTTCTACGCTTTTCTTTATGCCAATTATCAGGGAAAATAGCCTCAGCGGGCAGTCCCAGGCCAGAATCCACCGGGGGGAACAATAGAAGGGGCCTCAGACGACCCTTGAGGGAGAGCTCTTTTCAGCATGTATGCTTTATGCAATAACAACAAAATCAGGGAAGAAAATCTCGCCCTGGGCACCCAGATCCCGTCCGGGGCTAGCCGCTCCCTGAATAGCCTCAATTCGAGGTCCCCCCCCCCCCCCCCGGTCTCAGGGCTCTCCGTCTCTACGGAGGCCGCACCATGCGGAGAATTCAAAATGGTGTCCGCTGCCCGATCTGAGTGGGAAGAATCATCGCTCGCCATGCTCGGGCCGGCTCTTACGACTGTACAGCACGATTTACAGAGCCCCGCTGCTGATTTGCGCTTGCCACACCGGGAACAGCGCTTTACATTCTCTGCAGCCAACGCCGAAAGCGGCAGGAAAATTCAAAATGGCGGTTTCGTGCCAAAAACGCCCTGATCGCGGGCCCACCCCGGAGGAGTTAGAAAACACTCTTACCTCATCGGACCGAGTATCACAGCTCCGGTCCCATAGAAGAATCAAAGGAAAACCTCTGTTCCATTTTTTTTTTTTTTTACGCTGTGAGGAAAGCAGAGGTAATAAGAACTCCGGAGGCTCAGATGAGTGGGAAAGGCAGGGAAAGGCGAACCAATGTGCCTGCATCCACTGAGTGGGAAAGGACAGGGAAAAGCAAGCTAATATGTCCACATCCACGGTGGCATGGGTAAAGCAGGGAAAGGACTAACCTATGTGCCTTCAAAGTGAAGCTGCTGTAGCCTCTAACACCCCGGCTAACAACTGGCAAGCCAGGAGCCACCCCCAGGCAGATTTTTGATGGAGCTCGAAGAAACTGCAGCCACCCTGCTTGGGGAGATAGAGAATACTGAAGAGGCAGTGGAGCTGGCTGGCCATGAGGCACTGTGAAAAGTTGAGTGCTCTCTATCTCCCCCTGCTGGTTGATAGACACAACCCATACGTAATGGCTTCATCTGCTTGATGACAAGGAATGTGCTCTTTTGCTCAAATTGCGTGCACTATTGATGATACATTCACACACAAAAACAAAAAAAATGTTGTGCATTTTCCTATCACTTGGGTTAAAAACAATATGAAACAACATGGGAAATGTCACTGGTTTTTCTCATGTCATTTCAAGTACACAGGCCAAATGAGACTCTAAATGGATGGATGCTAGCTGATGCCTGCAGCTCCCCACCCTTCATATGCAGAACAATTGCCTCTGCTAGTCTCCCCTGCAATTCCTCCTTAAAGATTGTTCAGCCAATGCTAATGGAGGCCTTGCAGGTGGGACGCTGAAAGCCTAAGCTGTACTTCTTTGGACAATTGTACTGACCATCCTGGATAGGACACAAACCTATACTGGTGTAATAGGGTAAGAATTGAAATGCACTCTCTAGGATCTTCTGACTCTAAGCTATACAGTGAGACTCATTTATCTTGTCTCTTGGGTCTCTCTTTTAGTTTTAGCATAGGAGCCAGTAATTCCTTCTGGAATTTCATGCCACTAGCAAATGATGTGGTACCATGGTCCTTATGCTTCTTTTTAATCTTCACTACCAATCAGAGATGCAAATTTAAACAGAGATTGTGAATTAAGGGGAAAAATCAGGAACTCAAACAGGAAAAATGGGAAAATAGATAAGAACATAAGAGTAGCCATACTGAGTCAGACCAATGGTCCATCTAGCGCAGTATCCTGTTTTCCAAACAGTGGCCAAGCCAGGTCACAAGTACCTGGCAAGTGACTAGCAATACAGTGCATGGTGTACACACAGGCTCTGTTCAAACTGTATGCTAAATTGATCCCCTAAAGAAACCTCCATATGGTACAAAATAAACACAACAGGGTCGGTATTCAAAGAGAATCAACCAATTAAGAGAGGCTCTTATCCGGTTAATTAACACTGGCTGGGCCCTGAGGGCATAAATATCCCCTCTAACCACTAAAGCTAAAACCAGCGATTATGTGGTTGGTCCAAGGATGGAATCAGGGTGGAGTCAGCACTTAAGGGATAAGTGCTGATACTCAGCCCTTAACCATATAAGTTAACCAGGCAAATAGGACTGTATAAATAGCAGTCCTATCTTTGTCTGGTTTAACTTATCCGGTTAAGTGCTAGCTGGCCACATATACTCAGATATTTAATGTCGGCACTGAATATTTGGGCGCATAATTTCCATGGTGATAGTTCAAAACAACGCAACTGCCAACAGCAGAATATTACCCACAACATCTTCTGGAAATTTTAATGCACGATTACTATTTATTTGTCGATTTTAAAAGAATTTGACCAGGCATTCCTAAACATTTGCACACAATTGTATATTTATTAAATATTTTTACTTGAACAATTCTTAAGAAATCTGATGCACAAAATTAAAGCAATATCACAGCCAGGTGGCTCAGACAGCATGTGCTACTACATAAAAAGTCCCCAGTTTAATCATAACCGTATTTACAGACTCTACAAAGTAGTCTAATTGCTGAATTTTGCAAGTTTTAAAGACATTTAAATTGAGCATTGGGAATACTTGCATAGATCAAATTATAACAATCTAAACAAGAGATTAAAAAAGCATGCATAAGTCTATGAAGTGCAGAAAAATCCAAAACAACTTTGTAAATAAAGTCTGGCAGTGTTGCAAAACCACTTTTGACAACTTCAGAAATCTGTCCCTGAAAAGAAAATTGGGAGTCTATAAAAATGGGAGTTTATATACATGATTTTGTATATGATGTTTTGTGTAATTTTATTATATATGTGTTTTGTTTTTTTTAAACCACTTAGTTGATTCAGTGTTATATAAGTGTTTTAAATAAATAAATAATGGAAGTTATTTACTGTTGAAATAGGAAAGTTGAAAAGCAGGGAAATCAAACTGGGTTGGGGTAATAAACCTGTAATCCAACAAGTCACCTTCTTGCTTGGGTTTAATAACAATCTGTGAGATGAAAGCCAAGCCACAAGTGATTTTAAACATGCTTGGAGAGGAAAGATCTATACGATGTGGGGAGGTAAGAAAGATAAGCAAGGTATCATAAGCATACAGAAAAGCCTCAATATTAAATGTTTGTATGAGGGTGACCAATGAGCTTAGATAAATATTGAAAAGCAATGGAGATAAAATGGAGCACTAAGGAACCCCACAGATGAGTGGGTGAGAAACTGAGTCATCAGAAGCAGAATGAACTGAAAAAAGAATGATCTTGAAGAAACAAAGAGAACCATTTAAGGCCCACCCCAGAGAGTCCAATGTCAGAAAGACGGGTAAGCAACAGAGTGCTCGACTAAGTCGAAAGCAGCTGAAAGATCGAGTGAGATAACCAAATAATACTGCCTATAATCAAGTACTGAATGAAGCTCACTAATAAAAGAAGTACTCTGTACTGTGATTTTGACAAAATCCTACCTGTCAGGAATGAAGGATTGCGCCACATAAGAGAGAAGTCGGTATATATATATATATATATATATATATATATATATATATATATATATATATATATATATATATATATATATATATACACACACAACTTTCTCAACAAGCTTAAAAAAAAAAGATTGGAGATTGGGCAATAATTGACTGGAACTGCACAGTCAAGAGAAGCTTTCCTAAGGATAGGATGCACCAGAGCTTTCTTCCAAAGTGAAGGAACCAGACTAGATGAAAGACTGTAGTTTATTTGGCTATAATGGCTATGAGGAAGTAAACCATGACAAGGAACTCTGAACCAAGTTGAACGGAGAGGATTCAAAGAACAGTAGCTGGTCTCATGGAGGACAGCGTGATTCCAACAGAAGTCAAAGAAGGGAAAAAGAAAGAAGACCAGAAGAAAGAAAGAGAAGGAAACTGTATAGAATAAATAGGAACAGAACAATTGGCAGCTAGAGAAATGGGGGGCACAGAAGTGCCAACCAGAGCTGGGGAATTTGGTAAAGAATCACAAAAAAGTTCAATCTTGGACACAAAATGTTGTGCTAAAGTTTCAACCAACCAGAGAAGCATGTGCACTCCTGAGTAGAAAAGCTACTTTGACCTCTAGGAATTTTTTGAATATGTGAAGTGTTGAAGTGATGCTAAAGCAGAATATGCAGTACTAGAAGTAGCATTTCCCCATGAAAGGGATGTATTGTTATGAGGATGTAAGTATTCTTTAAGTCTAGAGAACACAGCCAGTCTTCTTTATGTAGATATGGAATGAGGGTGCCTAGGGAAAACTATCCTGAACTTGACTACCATAGATATTTGATTAAGACCCTTAGGTGTAGGATAGGTCAAAATTCCTCTGACTTTTTCAAGACATGGAAAAACTTGGAATAAAATTCTTGCCCTCCTTCTCCAGATGAAACAGGTTCTAACGCACTTGCTTTTAAGACAGAAGGGAGTTTCTTTGTAAGTATTTCCTGATACTGAGAGGTCAACCATGATACTATTGATGGGCAACTTGGAGGCAAGTCAAATAGATGAAGACAGTATCATACCTGGATGATTTTTTTGAACCCTCAATCTGACTAGATAAGAGACCAGCTCTTAATGAAGATGCTAAGCTTTCCTCTTACCAGTAGGATGTTCAAGATGGACATAGGAATTCTGGCTATATTCTTTTGGATGCAGTCAAACCCCTGGTTTAGGCTGCAGAGTTGACTGGGTTTTAGGAAGGAGGATATCTATGCCTTTGAAAGTATAAAATCCACTCTGATACCTTCTAAAACAGTAGATCAGGTCAGAAGTGGGCTTGCGGAGAATCCTAAGAGTATCACTATGTAGCCTCTTACACCTCATCTCTGAAGAAATTCTCTCCATGGCACAGTAGATCAGCAAGTTTTTCCTGCATCACATATTTTAGGTCTGAAGCCCATAGCCAGTAATCTTCCGATGCCAATACCCATTGTAGAAGTTCTTGATGCTGTATCAAAAATATCATAAGTCACAGAGACCATGTATTTTCCACATTCCTCCTCTTTGCTTCTAGTGAGTGGAGTTCTTTGACCTTCTCTCTAGGAAGAGTGTCAGCAAACTCTGCCACACTGCACACAACTGGCCTCTTTTATCAAGCTGCGCTAGTGGTTCCCTCATGACAATGCCGATGAAGCCCATTCAAAGTGAATGGACATTGTTGGCATTACTGCACCAGGGACCACTAGTGTGGTTTGATAAAAGAGACCCAATGTCATGCAAGTAAATGTCCATAAATTGCTGGTAGGATGTTATTTGGGACATTAGCATAGAATTCTGAAAAACACTATCTCCTAAAAGACTCCAATGTCCGTGCCTTCCTCTCTGGAAGCACCAAAGAGTCTTGGAGCTTCTGGTTCCTTTGTTAGCAGATTAGACCACCATGGAATGGTTAGGAAGCTGCTGTTTTTTGAATCTGGGAGCCTTCTAGATTCTGTATATAAAGATAACAATAGAAGATATAGAAAGGGGAGGGGTCTCCCACACTCACATCTCATGATATATTATATTACTATAATTGTTTTTATATTATTTTATACTTGTAATTTTATGTGTTTGTCTATTTTAGCCCCTGACGCAGCCCCTTTGGGCGAAACATGGCCTGTGTCGGGCAATTCTCCGGTATATGGTATCATTAATAAAATCTTTACATGTTACATTGATCTGCTGGTTTATTTTCCACATATAAAGATAACAATAGGAGGTATAGAAAGGGGTGGGGTCTCCCACACTCACATCTCAATATCCTTCAGGAGTCTCTGAACAGGCTATCACTGTCTTCTGGGTTGGGAGGGAAGGGGTTAAGAAATTAGAAGATACCCAGTGTTTCTGCCCTGGGCTCTTCCTCCATCTTTAACTTAAATGGGATAACATCAGCCATCTCCCTTATGAAACTGATGAATGAGAATTCCTCTGGTGAGGATTTTTTTCTCTCATAAGGTGGGGAGAGATCTGATGGTAAGCAGGGAAAGCCCTCTTCATAGAAACCTCTGGCTCATAATCAGAGTCCCAGGAGCACTCAGACTCAGAAAAATATTCTAATGAAGAACAAGTCTCCACCTATCTCAACCCGACTTCAGTGCAGGCCTTGGACATAGGTGTCAAGATACTAAGGCTCTTTGATGTACCACAGAAGCTTTCTCTCCTAATGGATTGGAGATCAACATCAGTGCAGCTGACACAAACTCTGAAAACTTTCAAGTTCTTGTGTTTCACCTACAGACAGTGAACTGGTTAAACATCCTCCTATCTCAATATTGATAATGTTGAAGCTGAAGCATTGCATCAAGCAAAGAAGCGCTCCATCCGTTTCTTGAACTTCATCAGCTGCACCTTGAAGGCTGCCATTGGCAAAGGTTTGAGAAGAGCAGTAGGTATAACCACATCTTTCTAACTCGCTGGGAATATATTGGAAGTGGGTTCTTGGGCCCTTGGAGGCTGGTGCACCCCCTCCTGTAAGATGAGCAGTTCTATATAGGGGGCATTGATGGATCTGGGTACCTCAATGCTCTCAGCGGATCAGTCTGAAGAGGTATGGTGCCAAAGCGCACTAGCTTCCACCTAGCTTCTAGCATCGTGGTACATCAGAGCCAATGAAAATAAAAATCTTTCCTCTTTTACAGGCGGAACTCTTGTTTTGGACATCTGTGAACATATTTTACAATGAGAGGTATCGTGGTCAGGCCCCAAATATTGCAAGCCCCAATTACGAGTATCCATTATGGATATGATACAGCTGCATCAAATGCCCTGAGGTAGGGGATGGGCCTATTACCCTTTCCCCTATTTCACAGGATAGTTTGGATCTTATGCAATCTCTTTCACGCTCCTGGTGACTTTTACTTTGGATTATGATACAGATATTAAGACTACATTTTAGATATCGTTATTCTACATTTTGTTCCTTGAAAGTACAAATGTTCCAAGATGCAGCGAAAGCCACACAGAAGCGTCGTAAGCAATTTCTTGTAATGAGACCCAAGGTCTTGGCCTTAGGAGGTTTCTTTTTCTTAAATCTCCGTGTAAATGTGTGGTTAAATATAATTCACAAACATATATTTTCTTCAACCCTTGTTGATTAACGTTGTTTCTTAGTGATAAGATGGTGTGTCTGGTCATGATGCTGTTCTCCCTGTAGTAGAGTCCTAGTCATAGGAGTTTACTCACTATAAGCAGAATAGCTCAGATCTAGGATTGTTTTTCTTATGTAATTCTGAATAAGAGTATTTATTTTTCTTATTTTACATTTGTTCACTTGTTTCTACCCTTTATTGAGGACCTGAACAGATACCAAATGTGTTTTTCCTTGGGAAGTCATGTTTTTGGAGTGTTATTTCTGTTGAAATTCTGTTTTTCTATGCAAGTATTTGCTTGTTTTTGTAAGTTGAAATTTCAATAAAGAAAGTTTTTTAATAATTTCAGTAGTCTATTTTCCAGATTATTAGAACTAAAAGGAGGAATCTAAGTGAGAAGGTCTCAAGCACTGGACGGATAGACTGTATCGTTCAGTGAAAAAGCTCATCTGAACAATATTAGAGATATGCTTGCAAAAGGATAGTGTGCTATCTAAATAGACTCCCAGGATAGATGCAAGGTGAGAGAGACCGCAATGAGGGAGAGCTTGAGAAGATAACTGCACCAGATTTAGCAGGACTGAGCTTCATGTGGTTACAGGAGTGGCTACCCAGAGGTAGAGGGGGGACACTTAATGAAATTACATGGTAATACTTTTAAAACAAATAGGAAGAAATACTTTTTCACTCAAAGAATAGTTAAGCTATGGAACTCATTGCTGGAGGATGTGGTTACAAAGGTTAGCATATCTGGGTTTAAAAAAGGTTTGGACAAGTTCCTGGAGGAAAAGTCCACAGAAAAATAGGTTCTTATCTGATAATTTTCTTTCCTTTAATCGTACCATTGCCTTCAAAATCTGCACCTTGGTTCACAAAATCATCTACGGAGAAGCTCCGAGTTACATGACAGACTTGATTGACTTAACAATTAGAAATACATTCAAATCAATACGATCTTATCTAAATCTGCACTACCCGAGCTGCAAAGGATTTACATACAAAACAACTTACGCATCTAGTTTTTCCTACATAAGCACACAACTGTGGAACGCACTACCTAAAGCCCTGAAAACGACGTATGACCACCTAAACTTCCGGAAATCACTGAAAACCAACCTGTTTAAAAAGGCATACCCTACCGATCCAACTCAAATGCCTAATTTCTGCAACACAACCAAACTAAAGCACACAATGAACATAATACAACTCTTCTGTTCTCCGATTCCCTAATGTGGGTGTACCACATGAACTTGATCTTACCACAACATCACCCTGTATTTGTTCACACCGGAGCCTGCAAAGGCCTCTCCGGTACTATGTAAGTCACATTGAGCCTACAAATAGGTGGGATTGTAAGCTCTTTGAGCAGGGACTGTCTTTATTCTATGTTTGTGCAGCGCTGGAATGTTCAGTATTTCGAATAGCCAAGCAATGGTGCTCTGAAGTCTAGAAGAAAACACAGTTAATACCAAACAGGCAAACTCTTGGAGCCAATATGCAGAACCTCACTGTTCCTGCTTGGCCGAAGGCAACTGCAACCTCCCCGCACAGTAAAGTAAGTGGGAGGGAATGATCCATACCAAGCTTGCCACAGCACATAGAGATCTACCCATGAATCTGGGGAAAGAACTCCCTGATCCCAAGTAACAGGAGTCGTACAGAGCTGGCACAACAACAAGTGGCAGGAGATTGAATAAAGAAGATGAAGTAGACAGTGCTGAAGGACATCCCACCATATTGAAGCATCGTAGAACAGCAAGGGATACCTAAAGGAAATAACACTCTGACAGACTTTAGCCAGGGAGGGCATCTGGACTGGTCTGGTATGATTAAAGGAAAGTATGATTAAAGGAAAGAAAATTATCAGGTAAGAACATATTTTTCCTTCCTTGTCATCTATACCAGACCAGTCCAGACTAATGGGATGTAGCAAAGCAGTTTCCCAAGGGGGGGGGGGGGAGAGAAAAGAAGAATACAGAAGGTTGAAAAATCAACAAAGCTATACACACAGCAAAAACTGATCAGCAGAAAAGGATCTGAATATCCAACAGGCTACCAAAATGGAACAGAGTTAGACACTAGAAAAGGAACTGAAACCGTAGGACGTAAAACAAACGTCCTGAGCAAAAGAAAAACTACGTACCCCTATCCCAAGTGTAGCAAAAGAAGCAGCAAAAATAATCATTCCAAAGGACCCCCCCCCCCCCCCCTTGGAAGGAAGGCAACAATCATATCTGAGCAACAAGGAGAAGAACTATCTCTCCTAGACCAGGATCCACTTCTCCGAACCCTGCCAGGTCAAAGACTAACTCCCAAACCTGCCGGTCTACCTTGAGTCCAAGATGGTCAGAGGAAGCGACCCTAACAAGTACTAGGAGGAAGCGACCCCAAACAGTGCACAACACTTCATAGAAGAAAGGAAGCAAGGCCCAGGAACCACCCAGGCCCACACTTAGTGAGAGAATCAAACTCCACAGAACAAGAAGAGACTCCAGAGTCGAGAGAACCAACCAACTGAAGTGCTAGTCTCTCCAGGAGAACCATGAAGAAAAGGGCAGCAGCATACCAAGGTACAACCGTAGAAAGAGAGTACTCCTAAACCAGATCGCTCTGGGCTTAGGGATGAAAGAACAGAGCCAAGAGAACAAAAGGAGACAAAAAGAAAGAGAGTCGAGAGCCACAATGCGGAGAAAAGACCCCCAAGGTGCCAATAAGCCACAAAAGGAGCAGAGATGAATTCAAACTCCAGCAATGAGAAGCTTCTTGCCAGCCACCAAGAGGTTACAGCAAGAAAAGGTGCCACAGGAACGGTAGCTAACAGGAGACAAGGCAGCCTTTTCTAGCAATCTAAACTGCGGTATTCCACAGCTGCCGAGAAGTTACTGTATCCAACCCGCAGAAAAGAGCTGGGGTTGACCGACAAGGTGAAACAGTGCCCAAAAGGCAAAGGTGAAAATACGCTCCACAGTCAAAGACTGAACTGTGCTCAAGGGACAGAAACGAAGCTGCACTCATCAGGCAGAGTAGGATCCGTGCTCAATGACAACAAACGTATTTGCACTCAAAGCACACAAACTGAGTCACACACCACAGGCAGAAAAGGAGTTGCACTGAACAATCAAAGAAGCTGAGAGTAACAGACAGAGAATGAGCAGTGCCCCACTGAAAGAGCTGGATGTTGGAGGTACCTGCAGAACTGAAGCTGCGGTAGCGATGGAACTGTGTATAAAACGCAGACAAGGGGCTGCTTTCCACACGCAAACAAGGAGCTGCACTCCAGACGCCGACAAGGAACTGCGCTCCACACGCCGACAAGGAACTATCGCAGGAGGAATGTGAACGATTACAGGAGGACCTAGCGAGACTGGGAGAATGGGCGTGCAAGTGGCAGATGAAGTTCAATGTTGACAAGTGCAAAGTGATGCATGTGGGTAAGAGGAACCCGAATTATAGCTACGTCTTGCAAGGTTCCGCGTTAGGAGTTACGGATCAAGAAAGGGATCTGGGTGTCGTCGTCGATGATACGCTGAAACCTTCTGCTCAGTGTGCTGCTGCGGCTAGGAAAGCGAATAGAATGTTGGGTGTTATTAGGAAGGGTATGGAGTCCAGGTGTGCGGATGTTATAATGCCGTTGTATCGCTCCATGGTGCGACCGCACCTGGAGTATTGTGTTCAGTACTGGTCTCCGTATCTCAAAAAAGATATAGTAGAATTGGAAAAGGTACAGCGAAGGGCGACGAAAATGATAGTGGGGATAGGACGACTTTCCTATGAAGAGAGGCTGAGAAGGCTAGGGCTTTTCAGCTTGGAGAAGAGACGGCTGAGGGGAGATATGATAGAAGTGTATAAAATAATGAGTGGAATGGATCGGGTGGATGTGAAGCGACTGTTCACGCTATCCAAAAATACTAGGACTAGAGGGCATGAGTTGAAGCTACAGTGTGGTAAATTTAAAACGAATCGGAGAAAATTTTTCTTCACCCAACGTGTAATTAGACTCTGGAATTCATTGCCGGAGAACGTGGTACGGGCGGTTAGCTTGACGGAGTTTAAAAAGGGGTTAGATAGATTCCTAAAGGACAAGTCCATAGACCGCTATTAAATGGACTTGGAAAAATTCCGCATTTTTAGGTATAACTTGTCTGGAATGTTTTTACGTTTGGGGAGCGTGCCAGGTGCCCTTGACCTGGATTGGCCACTGTCGGTGACAGGATGCTGGGCTAGATGGACCTTTGGTCTTTCCCAGTATGGCACTACTTATGTACTTATGTACTTATATGCTTCCTACGCAGACATGAAGTTGTGCAGTACCTGCAGTCACAGAGCTGTGCTCCACAAACCGCACCGGAACTGCGCCCAATCTGCAGAGAAGAATTTTGCTAAGCACACAAAGATGGAGCTATACTCAACAGGCGGTGGAGCTGCGCTCTGCACACAGACAGGGAGCTGCATTCCATACGCAGAGAGAGAGCTGCATGCCACACACAGACAAGGAGCTGAATTCCACAGGCAGACACAGAGCCGTGTTCTACACACAGACACAGGACTGTGCCACACACCGAGACCTGCAGAGAAAGAGCTACACTCAACATGTGGCAATGGAGCTATGTTCAACATGTAGAGAAGAAAGGTTACAAAATATGCAGCGAAGGAACTTATTTATTTATTTATAGTACATTTCTACCCCACATTTTCCCACACATGAAGGCACAATGTGGCTTACATAGGATTAATAAAAATAACAATACAATACAGTAAAAGTTGTGGTAAGAGACAGTAAGCATGGAAAAAGCATATCATTCGGTAAGGCTATGGGGGGAGTAGGTTAATCCAAATAGATGAGCTTTCAGCAGCTTCTTGAACAGTTGGTGATCCATTTGCATTTTTAAGTATTTCGGCAAAGCATTCCAATTCTTAGCACTGGAGTAATGGAAAGACGAAGAGAAGATTGATTTGTATCTGACGCCTTTACAACTTGGGAAGTGCAGGTTGAGATACGAACGCGAGGTTGCTACTGTGTTTCTGGGTGGGAGGTCAATAAGACCAAGCATATACTCCGGTGCTTGCCTGTAAATGATTTTATGAGTTAATGAGCAGATTTTAAAAGAAATTCGTTCCTTCACAGGCAACCAGTGGAGAATGAAACGCAGTGGTTTAGCATGTTCAAAACGAGGTTTTCCCAGGATTAATCTTGCCGCTGTGTTTTGAGCAGTCTGGAACTTTTTCAAAAGATATTAGCGGCAACCTGCGTAGATCCCGCTCAACATGCCATGACAGAGCTGTCCTCAACATACAGCGATGGAGCTAAAGCCAACCTGGAACTGTGCCCAACATAGAACGGCGGAACTGCATGGAACAATGAAGCTGTGTTCAACATGCAGCAATGGAGCCGCGCTCAACAAGCAAAATGCATAGATGGAGCCCCAGCAAACAGCCAGAGAACAAGGTGCTGCGGCCAACAAGACAGGAGCACAACTTGTGGAAATGCAGACCTGGTGCTGCACTCCTCTAGCCCAGAGGGACTAAAACTACAAGAAGAGAAGGCCCCGTGCCCCAAGAGACACTCTCAGCCCCCAAGTGGTCTCTGAGCCACAATTACCACCCTCTTAGGCAACTGAGATGGAGCAGCAGTCAACGTACAGAAAGAACTCCCACCAAGAGGGAGGTAAGCACCACAGATCTGGAATCCTCAGACCATAGGGAGCAAAATACAGCCGTAAGGCAGCGAGGAAGAAACAACTCTCGCCAGGCCAGGAACAAAGAGGAAGCTGGCCACTAACACCAAACTGAGGAAAAACCAGTTAAGGGAGAGTCAAACTCCAGACCTAGAACAGAGCCACTTCCCTGCAGAAAAGTAGAGAAAAGAGCAGAGCTAAGAGGTGATAATCCAGACGCACAGCAATCGATCTGCTCAGCAAGAAAGAACTGCGCCCCTTACAGAAAGAGGAAGGAGTGCCAAATGTGCCAGGAGAGAGGCATCTGAAACTAGAAAAGGCCAAATCCGCCTGTGCCAGGCTAAAATTCCCGCCCAAAAGCAAGGGAAAGCAAGGAAGAGCTGTGGCAAAATAGTCCTAAAAAGGAACATTCCCATAAAGAGACACTGAACTGAGTCCAAGCAAAAGACTGGCAAGAATGGCACTCCTGAGGATACTCAGAAGAGGGATATGAGCTAGCAGTTGTACACCAAAGGCAACTCGGACCCCCACCAGAAGGAAAATACCCTGCAAACAAACCAGAGCAGACAGGAGGAATCCACAGGGATGTGAAAACCAGACTCTCCCTAAGTAAGGGAGAAAAACTGCTGCCAAAACAAGAATCAAATAGCAGGGGCATTTCAAGCAAGATGCCTGAAGCAGCAGAGACCGGACAGTCTGAAAAAGAACTGAACAACAGCCACATAAGGCTGGCAGGAAAGAATAAAATAGCCCTGGACTACAAAGAATGAGCCTGTGGCCAAACGGAGCAAGCGAGAGACTTCCCCCCCATTTTGGAAATGGCAGACTAAGACCTCCAAACCGCAAAGGTACAAGTTCCAGCATCAGTGCCGCCCTCTGAACCAGCCACCGTCTAGGACTGTGAAGAGGAGAAAAACAACTGAGTTTTGTGATCCAGACAAGAGCTGTGCCCCACAAAAAACATCAAAGCAACTGGTACCAGCTCAGAAGGGTCCAAGATCAGAATCAGACACTGGCCAGCGTGGCCAGCGAAATTGAAAGAAACTTCGCAAGTGGCCCCGTAGAATACATTGCCAAAGGCGGGAAAGAGCGAAAACACCACGAGGGAACAAAATGGCCGACAAAACCTGAGAGAGCAGAGAAGTGAAGCCGAATGCAAGGACAGTGCCCACCAAAAACAAAAGGAGGCCCCAAGAAGAAGGAACTAAAAATAAATCAGGTAACAGGCAAGAGAAAGAAGGAAAAACAAAGTTTCGTCTTTTTTTTTTTTTTTTAATCAACCTTCTTCATTAGTGCCAGGAATAAATAAAGGTTTACCTCAGAGGCAGAAAAGGAGGGAAAAAAACTAAGTTTCGTCTTCTTCCCTTTTTTTTTTTTAAACAACCTTCTTCACTAGTGACAGGTATAAATAAAGGCTCACCTCAGAGGCAGAAATTCAGATATACCTATCACCACAGAAGAGATGAACCCCCACAGGGGAGACAAGTTACTCCATGCCACAATCAACCATCACCCTGCTAGAAAGACAGCCAGGGGAGGTAGGGGAAGGGAGGGAACCAGGGTCACTGGATATCACCCTAGCTGGCAGATGAGGAAATCAGGCCCACTGAGTATCATCTAAAACTAGCCCCAACACGGCTACCAGCCCCTGGCTCCACTGTGACCAGGAGAATCTGGGACAGGAGCTACCAGCCAGCAATCCAGAGCAGCTGCACGATCCGTCCACCATCCGCTAGGAGACAGAGAAAATACTGAACATTCCAGGCTGCACGATACCCTTAAGGGGCGGTTTATTTGGAACTATTTTCTCTGTCTCCTTCCGCTGGTAGATGGACACAACCCATTAGTCTGGACTGGTCTGGTATAAATGACAAGGAAAGTCTGTTATTGAGACAGAGATAGGGAAAGCCAGTGGCTTGCCCCAGGATTGAGGGGGGCAGGAGGGTCTAGATTCCCTGGGTGTGGCCTCCAAGGGGGGCCCAGCGCCCGACTTGGCAAAGCTTCCAGTGGCAGGCAGAGGATAACACTGCTCTCCTCGGCCACCAGCATATTCCATTCTTCCTTTTTCACTAGACTGATACCCAGTGCCCATTCAAATAGGAACACTTGCTACCTCTTGATGATGTCAATGGAGGGGAGCATTCAATGGTCCAGACACCTCCACAATCACCTCTCTGGAAATAACACTGTATTGTGAGAACAGTATTGTGAGAGAAGGAATAGCTGACAATACTGTTATCAGTCATTGGTACATTCTGCTTCTCTTCCTCAAATACCATTTTATTATTTCCACCTTTACTACATGCTGCATCTTATACAAATTAATATATTTCTCATATTTCTCAATGTAAACCTAATGCCTTATTTCAAACACTTCACTGATGACTACTTTTCTGAATCCGTTTCTCTTTACAGAATTTTGTAACTATGCTATGCTCCACCTATGCTCCACCTCCCCCACTCATCAAAATGGTCACTGTCTTGATCTCATCTTCTCCTCCAACTGTTCACCTTCTAGTTTCCTTGCCTCTGATCATCCCTCCTCTGATCACCATCTTATAACTTTCACACTTACATCTCCTCCCTCCCAGTCCCGTCCTATCCTATCTAATTTATCTAGGAATCTTCACGATATTGACCCTTCATCTCTATCCTCCCATGTTTCAAACCTCCTCTCTACTGTGGCACCATCCACGTCTGTCAACGAGGCTGTTTCATCTTACAACAATACTCTATCCTCTGCCTTAGACACTCTTGCACCTTTGATGACCCGCCCTGTAAGGCGTACAAAACCCCAACCTTGGCTGACTTCTAATATCCGCTACCTACGTTCCTGTACCCGCTCCCCCGAACGCCTCTGGCGGAAATCTCGGGCCCTTGCTGATTTCTTACACTTTAAGTTCATGCTGACCTCCTTCCAATCTGCTCTTTTACGTGCCAAACAGGATTATTATATCCAACTGACCAACTCTCTTGGCTCTAATCCTCGACTTCTCTTCACCACATTGAACTCTCTCCTCAAGGTGCCCCCTCCTCCAACTCCCCCCTCATTATCTCCTCAGACCCTTGCTGAATTCTTTCACAACAAGGTTCAAAAGATAAACCTTGCTTTCTCTACCTCACCAGCTCTCCCTCCACTAGTCCGTTCCCCTCTCTCTCCTTCCCCTCATTACCTTTCCTCCTTTCCTGAAGTTACTATTGAGGAAACTACACTTCTCCTTTCTTCCTCAAAATGTACCACCTGTTCCTCTGATCCCATTCCCACCCACCTTCTTAATGCCATCTCTCCTACTCTTATTCCTTTTATCTGTCACATTCTCAACCTCTCACTTTCCACTGCGACTGTCCCTGCTGC